>NC_091472.1:45636082-45873582 GCF_036971445.1 Narcine bancroftii | reverse complement strand
AATGGATTGATGTCATTGCTCAGACAGGAGCTGATCTGCTCATCAGCAGCTTTTCAAAACACTTCCTTGTTATTGATGTAAGTGCTACTGGTCAATAGTCGATAAGGCAGGTTACTACACTCTTCTTTGTTTGAATGATGCCTGTTCTAAACAAATGTGTACTACAACCTGCTGGAGTGAGATATTGAAGATATTCATGAACACCTTGGTCAGTTGGTCAGCACAGATCTTTAATACTCAGCCAGGTCCTCCATCTGGGCCAGATGCTTTCATGGGATTCACTCTCCTGAATGCAGCATGCACATCATCCTCAGATACGGACAGGATGGGATCATCAGGGGTTGTGAGGCTGCGGAGGGGTTATTCTTCATTGTTGCTGTCGATAAATTTGGCATAGAAGGCATTGAGTTCCTCTGGAAGAAAATCTTTGCCATCTGCTGCTTTACCAGATTTGGTTTTATAATAGCTTATGACATTTAGGCCCTGCTGCCACTGCTGGGTGTCCCTTGTTCATTTTCATTTGGAATCTCCACTTCAATCATTCACAAATCTACCACAATCAACTTGTCCCTATAATGACATAAATTCATTGTTTCCTTTGTTAAAGTTGGAAATCCATGCTTCTGATCAAACTACATCAATTTTATATTTTAGTCACTCCACTTTACTCCTTTATTTGTGGAAATCACTGTGCCAAAGGATTCGGTAATAAAGTGCAGCTTGGATATATGCCCTGCTGGAGAAGTGCTGTTTGATCAGCAATGGCAAAATTATAATATAATGTGAGAACTTTTGTGCCTGGTAGCAACAACGTACCTAATACCTCTGTACAACATGCTTATTGGAGCCAGTTTTCTGAAACCAACTACCTTGGCAGTTTCATGAAAGTGTGCTTTATTCTTGGATAAGAGTTCTTATGTTCTGTGGATAGCCCACACAGTGTTGAACTTGGCCTTTGCTTTCTACTTCCAGTTGTCCTGCACGGCCATCATTGGAAGAGCCAAGTGTCGCTACATTCTTTGCCGACAATATAAGTAGCACTGTCTCCTCATTTTCAGCCAATGGCGAAGGGATTTAATAGTTCGTCTACTACATCTTGAACCACAGATGCTAGTTTCTGCTCAATGCTATTATTGTACAGGCCACTAGATTTCTATTTGGTTCCATAAATGCTATTTGAAACAACCTTGGGAAGAGCTAATGAAATGAAACGTCGCTTTGCCTTTTAAACAGGATGATGGGAACATCTTCAGTCCTTTTATTCCTTAGCACCTCTAAGTATTTGCACAGTTAAATTCCATGTGTTTTTGATTCTCACTAAACCTGATATATAGAGTTAACTTGGAATTTCTGGTGAAAACGTTCCCCTACAATAGATCAGCTCCTAAGCTGTGGTGTTCCTCCTATCCTTCCGGTTCCTCTAATTTATGTGCACATAAAAATAGGAAGGGCCTGTGGGGCAGGTAGTCACATTGCTGTCTCAGAGCTCTGGTGACCCAGGTTCGATCCTGATCTCTGGTGCATGCGGATATGAATCTCTGTGTTCTCCTGGATTTCCTCCAGATGCTCCAGTTTCCTCCCACATCCCGAAAACATGCAGGTTGGTAGGTTCATTGGAAACTCCAAATTGCCCTATTGTGTGGTTAAGAGGTTGAATCTGAGGAGAACTGATATGAGGAGAATAAAATGGGATTAGTTGAGGATGAGTGCAGAAGGGTGTTTGACAATCAGCGTGGGCTTAAGGGCCTGTTTCCATGTTGTATGACTCTAATTTGTCTTTTGTTAAAGAAGCATGTGCTTTCTCCTTGTACATTATTCCATACCTGTGCTGTTGTATGTATTAGGCTGGTCCGCCCACTAATGACTCATCTCCTACGTCTCCGCCCCTCATGACCTGGTCACAAAGATCGACCTCCCTCCTCCCTTCCGGCTTTCCTATACCTGGATCCGGGCCAGCCAAAGTCTTGTGTTTATTAAAGCCTATCATTCTCCAGCTCTCAACTTCGTGGTTATTGATAAAGCCTATCACATGTTACCTGAATCTAATTGTTCACGTTGCTGGAAGAAAAAAAAAGAATTCATCCCCATGGTGCCTAACAGCAAAAACGACAGGATGCAGGCACATACATCATGGCCGCAGTTGACTTCACTCACATGTGGAAAGCAGTGAATTGTTCCATACCTTACTTGCTGTTTGAGAAGACCTGAATTCCTACTTCTGCCTTGGTCAGACTATTTTAAGCAAGTAATTACATTAACTGAAGGAAAAGTAAAATGTCGCAGAGACTAGAAACTCTGAGGGTGCCAGGCAGAAACAAGAACAACACTGGATATCAGATTCTGATATCATACCAATCTGAAATAATCACTGTTTTTCACTCCACAGATGCTTCCTGATGTGTTGAATGTTTCTAGCAGCAGGTTAAATGGAAACCCTTTAATCAGAAAGACGAAAACAAATCAAGCACTGGAGTGTTTCAATTCTCTCATGCCAGACATAATGGTCTCCGATGGTTTGAAAAAAAAATTCAGAGTTAAAAAAAAATCAAGGCTGCATTCAATCAATTTATACCCAAAGCTCTCCTCCAATATTCAGTTCCTGACACAATTTATTAATTTGATACTATATTTTCAAAATCACTATAATCAAGCTCAGAGAGGATGTGTTCTTCTTACCATGGAGAGACCATTAAGAGCATTCTGTTACCAGCATGAGAGGTTTGCTTGTTAAGAGTCTGGGTGATGTAAGAATTAGAACATTCTGCTCTTTATTATAGTTAGTTTTATTTTTTGCTGTATGCAGCAACATGAACCATTGCAGAAATTCTTTTAATCACTGGCATCAAAAAAACTTGATTTTCATGAAGTCTGATAAAGATTTCCACCTATATAATTTAGGCAGGGATGTTTTATCAGCAACATTGAACCTATTGACATCAGCATCTGGTGGTCGCTTAATGATTAATAATAACATTTACAAAATTAAGACTAGATTTGAACCGATAGGAGATGTGTTGAGTGCCTGATTGAATAGCTGCCATGTTGAGTCTGTCACATATCCTGGCCTAAAATGTAACTCTGGGGTTTTGTAGAGCTTGGAGTCTTCCCATCCTGGACAGGAGGTGGCCTCCTGAGAATTGATATATTGGCATTCAGTGATATAATTTGGACCAAAATGCAATTTTAAAGCCATGAAAACTCTGAGGGGCACAAGTCCAGAGAAGTAAGATTCTTTTTAAACTTATTCTACAGTTTCTTGTAGCCCTGGACTGGCAGGAACTCTCCAGTTGAAGATCAAAATCTTGAGCCTGTTCTCCTAAACCTGAGTCTGACCTTTTTACCTCATCTGTGAACTGCTTTCATGGGCCCAGACTGCCATCACCCCAAGTTCCTGCTTCTGCCTCTGTCCCATATATCATCCTTGCTGAGTTCACACAAACACCAGGGAGAAGGGTTTTAAGTAAGGCTCAGGAGATGGAGTCATAGAAACATACTGTGCAGCAATGACCTCTAAGAACCCATCTTGTTCATGCTGACATTGATTCATGTCTATGCTGATTCCATTTGCCTGCATAAGAGATATCCCTCTATGCATTACCTATCGAAGTACCTGTCCAAATGCATTTTAATGTTGCCTCCACTACTCTTCTGGCAGCTTGTCCCAAATATTCACCATCTTCTGTGTGAAAAACATACCCATCAGACCTCTTTTAAATTTCCTCCCTCTCACCTTAAACTTGTGCTCTTTCATTTTAGACTCCCCTGCCTTGGGAAGAATATTCTGTCTATCAATCCGCATGCCCTCATAATTTTATAACTTCAATAAAGTCATCTCTGAACCTCCTATCATCCAATGAGATTAGCCCAATCCTCTGCAGTCTCTCTTCATAATGACAGGACTCCTTTCCAGGTTGCTGAAGCTCTTCTGCACCCTCTCCATTGCCATCACACCCTTTCCTAGTGTGGCAACCAGAACTGCACACAATATTCTAAGTGTGGTCTAACCAACATTTTATACAACTGTCCCAACTCTTAAACTCAATACCTTGGCTTATAAAGGTATCCATACCAAATGTCTTCTTCACTACCTTATCTACTTGTGCCACCACTTTCAGGAAGCTATAAGCTTGCACCCTTAGGTTTCTCTGCTCATCAATGTTCCCAGGATCCCTGCCATTTATTGTATATGTCCCAGCAGAATTTGACCACCCAAAGTCCATTACCTCGTACTTGTCTGGACTCACTTGACTTTCCAGCTGATACATATCCTGTTGTACCTTTAAAGAACCTTAAGGCTATTTTTGTATTGTCTCAAACTTACTCATCATAGCCTCTACATTCTCATCCAAGCCAATTATATATACTGCAATCAACAAAGATCCGGCAATGACCACTGTGGCAAACTACTTGCTACAGATTTCCAGTCAGAGAATCTCCCATCTAGCATTGCCCTGTGCCTCCTATCACCAAAGCCAATTTTGTGTTCATTTCACCTCCATGCCTTTTATTCCCTGTTCCTTAACTTTCATGTGGAACCTTGTCAAAAGCTTTAGTAAAACCAAAGAGAAAGTCTATATAGACACCCTAAAGTCTTTCAGGATTCATATGGCGACAGGTCTGGAAAATTACCTTTTGTTTTTGCCCTGTACCACTTCCAACATCTTGTACAAATTAAAATTTAGGCTCTATGCAACCATTGGAAGTTACCTCTGCAGCCTTGAGAATGACATTTCAAGGTTTCTTTTGAGCTCCCACAGCATTGGTATTCCTTGATTTAGCACTGTTTAGTTGACACATTTTCACTCTTTGAGGTACTTGTCTTTCATTTATGAAATTATTTTGTACTCTAATTACCAGCACACAACTGCATGTAACACTAGGCTGAACAGAGATGCTTGGATGGATTTATCCATTTTGTACAATATATGACACTTTGCCTTCCAGATTATTTTGCAGGACTGCATCCCTTTTGTAATTTGAGGAATGGCAGTATCATGTCAGCAATGACACGTTATGCACTTCAGAATCAGAATTTATTGTCATGAACACGTCATGAAATTTGCTGTTTTGCGGCAGCGTCATAGAGCAAATATTCATATTATAACCATCTTACAACATTACTATATAAAATAAAGTAATAATGCATGAAAAGTGAGGCAGTGTCTTTGGTTCATTGATTATTCAGGAATCTGATGGCAGCGGGGAAGAAGCTGTCCTTGTGTCTTTAGGCTCCTGTACCTTATTCCTGATGGTAGCAGAGTGAAGATGGCATGGCTTGGGTGGTGGGGCTCTTTGAGGATAGAGGATGCTTTTCTAAGACACTGCCTTATGTAGATGTCTTCAATGGAGTGAAGTCTGGTGCCTGCGATGTCACAGGCTGAGTTATTCTTGCCCTGAGAGTTGGCAATTCCATATCAGACAGTGATGCAAACAGCCAGAATCCTCTCCACGGTACAGCTTATGAGAGTCTTTGGTGACATACCAAATATCTTCAGACACCTCACAAAGTATAGCCGCTGGTGAGCCTTCTTTGTGATTGCATCAACGTGGAGGCTCCAGAACAGATCCTCGGAGATATTGACACCCAGGAATCTGAAGTCTTTGACCCTCTCCACTACTGAGCCGCCGACGAGGACTTGGTCATGTTCCCCTGACTTCCTCCTAAAGTCCACAATCATCTCCTTGGTTTTGCTGACATTGAGCGCAAGGTTGTTGTTGCAATGAGCTGATCGATCTCCTTCCTGTACACTTCCTCATTGCCATTTGTGATTCTGCCATTCGTGATTCTCACAACTCGATAAGATATTGATGGATTCCTCATTGGATTTCTGTGATATTTTTGTTTCTGTTAAAAAAAAGTTTGCTTTGTAGCCTTAATAATCAAATAGTTTAACAAGTTCCACTTGCAAAATATAGATGTTACATGCCAATTCAGTGGAGCATGATCAAATCAAAAACACACCTGCACAAGGAGATAAGATTTTAAGAAGAAAGGAGTGGTCATGAGCCAGGGAGATTTTGGTAGGAAATTTTGGAGGTTGGGGCAGTACCAGCTGAAGGCACAGCTGCCAATGGTGGAGCAATTACATTTGTGAATATTTGAGAGGTCAGAATTTGTGAAATGCAAGCATCTTGGTGCATTACAGGACTGGATGAGAGGACAATGGAGAGATTTGAAAAGAAGCCTGGGAATTTTAAAACTACTGCATTAAAGTGCTCACAATGAGTTACTAGTTTCCAGTCTCACATTGGGTGGTGTTACAGCAAACCAATGCTCATTCCTTTGTTGTAATGGCATTTCGTACCTCCTCACAATCATTAGAGCTTTGGTTTTCTCTGAAGCATGAAGCATGTTATGCTTGCAGAAGTAATTTCTATTCATGAAGTTTCAAGTTTCAACAAAGTGCTTGATTTCAAGATATGTTCACCAGCTGCACATATGTTTAACCTAATTACCACAACACAGATCTTCTACCTCAGGTGGGATAAAGTGTGGATTTATTAGATTGATTGCCACAGCGCCAGGAACCAAATCCAGGGCAATCAGGTAAATATGCAGTCTAACTTTTGCTTTAAAAGCTGATATTAAGCCTTATGGAATTAACAATTTCTGATACATTAGGTTGTGATAATGTACATTATGTGATAAATTTCCACTAATAACAGGGTAAAGACAACACATTAGTAAGCATGGCAACTTTAGAAAGATCATCCATTTAAGATGGAAATATTACTTTTCTGAAAAAGTGGCATTTGTCTGAGATTAGGATAAAAGTATAATGCTGGATGCAAGGCAAAATAAAAACACAGGCTTTCAAATACACAGCAGGCCAGACAAGGTTTGTGGATAGAGAAATAGAATTGACATTTCATATCTGAGGTCACAAAGAAAATCTGCAGATGCTGGAGTCTAATGCAGTACACTACACTCATTCAGATCTGAGATCTGTTTTCAAAACTGCTTCTAGTATTTTTTGCTTTTATTTCAGATTTCCATCATCTGTGATTTATTCAAGTCAGGCCATCTATACCGTCACATGTACAACACGATGAAACAGCGTTCTCCGGTCCTCAGTGCAAAACACACAGTCACACCACCAGACATAATACACATACAGACAACAATACAAATGCAGGACAAGCATTCATATATATAAATAAATAATGTTTCATGAATATGAGAGGCTCGGATGGTCAGTGTGAGCAGTTTCTTTGGGTCATTTGCATTATCACTATCCATGGGAAACAGCTGCTCCTCAGCCTGGTGGTTCTGGCTCTGTGTCTCTTTTATTTAGCTTCACTCCTTTATTTGGTTTTTATTTACAAGAAGAGAAGATCTTATTAACTAGGTATACGTTATTCGGTAATTGCACACTTAGCAAAGTTATTCCTCAACTTGGTAAGCATGAGAACAGTTTGAATTCCAGAAAAGAACTTGTGCTGAGGGGTTATTCCCTCTTTGCGAGCTTCTGTCAAGCCCAACATCTGACATTAAACATACTGAAGTAAATTTCTTTTTTCTCACTTGGGAGTAATTTGACAGTGTGGATAGCAAGCCCGTTATAGCCACCCAATCGTTGGGATCTATATTGAGGAAGAGATCTGCACTCCCAGGTTACTGTTTGTCAAATGTAACACTTTCTATACTTTGTCTGGCTTTCGTCATAATACATAAATCATACGAATACACTCCAGTAGCCTACTTTTGTGCTCTGAAACATTTTTTATATTGCTTCTGGAGAATGTAAGAAAAAATTTAAATACTTGTGATTTTGTTCTAATTCTTTTCAACATCAGAAATTATGAAATATCTTTTTACATTTCTGCCTGCCTCAGTTTACACAACTGGTCTCCTACCCCAGAAAGACTCTGTTCTTCCTTTACTAATCAAAATGAATCCACATGGGATACTGCATGAAGGATTTTATTACAGAGAAAGCTAGCTAAAACTTATAGGACCATTGATGTTAAGGAATAATCGTGTACACCTAATGTTTTATAGTGGTTGCTGTCACCGTATCATTTTCTTCTGAGTTTGTGATAATCAGTTTCTGACTATAAATTGTAGCCTTAACTTCTGAATCACTCCAACCTTCACTGTTTTGTCCTTGATCAGATTAAAATTGTAACTGCACTATAACAGATGCCATAGAAAAACAGCTCATGATATTATGATGAGGATTGTCCCATAATTGTGGCAAGCCATCATGATGGAGCTGAACTCCAGTCCAGCAGGCATGTTACATATCCTTTAGTTTAATATTGACCTGGAAAAGAAAATCTGAAATTTGTATAATTCCATATCTCTTTTTCATGTGTCCAATTAAAAATCATATTACCATTCAAATATGAAATCCTTTAAGAGATTGTTTTTTTTTAAACAGAAGGATTATTAAATTTACAGGAAGCATTTGCCATGTTCTGCATATATAAATTAAATTTTAAATGTTTAGACATTCAGCATGGAATCAGGCCCTTTTGGCCCTCAACCCAAAATTTTTGAAGGGTGGGAGGAAACCAGAGCACCCCGAGGAAATCCATGCAGACATGGGGAGAATGTACAAACTTACAGACAGCGTTGGATTCGAACCCCAGTGCTGGAATAGCATTGCGCTAACCACTATGGTAACTGTACTGTCCCTTGAAAGGTGAAAACTGATCATGTTGAGAACAGAGCCTTATTCTTGGATGATCTTAATTTTAACACAGTGAGGATCTGTCAGGAAGCACCTTCAGTGAATTAATGTCCTTGCAATGACAGCAGGTTGTTGTAGGGATTTGGGGCAATGTTCCTGTTTAGATATCATTTCATCTGGAACAAGAATGAAGAGGTTGTTAAGGTGGTTGTAAGAAGGCAGAGATTGGGCCTACTGGCTAAAATTTAAGTGTTGGTGGTAGGGTTTCAGGAAAGTCTCACAGAGGGAATAAAGGTCAGAGCTAAAGGGGACCATTTGCTCCCATGTCATGTTGAGAGGCAGACATTGTTTCAAGACTGCTTTTACTTATCTGAAAGTATGAATTGCCATGTACCCTGGCTATAACTGCTCCTGGGTCTCAAGGTAATGTAACTGCTTATTTTTAATTAGTTACCTACTGGGCATGAAGAGTTAAAATTAATTTAATCACATCACTCATTTACTACATTTTGACTTTGCCAATTAAAACAAAAATAATTAAAAAGATAAATTAGCGATACAGCATGGTAACAGGCCCTTCCAGGCCACAAGCCCGTGACATCCAAATACATCAACTAACCTATATGTTTTTTTCAAGGTGGAGGAGGAAACTGGAGCAACCAGATGAAACCTACATGAAAACAGGGAAGATGTACAAACTCCTTACCAAGAGCATTGTTGCTGGTATTGTATTAGCATGGCACTAACTGCTACGCTAGCCACGTTGTCCTGACTCATACTTTTATTTAAGTCCGGTGTTCTGAAATGTTTATGGCTTCATGACCTACTCCAGGATCTTGAGTAGTGCAGAAAAGCAAGTGATGGCCTGCTATATTATCAGAATTGAGTGCAGAGAAGGTTCACGAGAATGTTGACAGGATTTCAGGGTCTGAGTTACAGGGAAAGGTTGTGCAGACTGGGGCTTTTTTCTCTGGAGCATAGAAGATTGAGAGGGGACTTGATAGAGGTGTTTAAGATTTTAAAAGGGACAGACAGAGTAAACGTGGATAGGCTTTTCAATTAAGAAATGGGGAGATTCAAACTAGAGGACATGGTTTAAGATTGAAGGGGGAAAATTATAAGGGGAACATGAGGGGAAATTTCTTTACGCAGAGGGTGGTGAGGATGTGGAATGAGCTTCCGGCAGACGTGGTCGAGGTGGGATCATTGGTTACATTTAAGGAAAGACTGGATCGTTACATGGATAGGAGGGGACTAGAGGGGTATGGACCGGGTGCTGGTCAGTGGGACTAGGAGGGTGGGGATTTGCTACGGCATGGACTAGTAGGGCCGAACTGGTCTGTTCTGTGCTGTAAGTGGTTATATGGTTATATGGTTAACCCAAGAGGTTTGTGTGGGTTTGGATTTTAATGTTAAAAGTCTGAAATCTAATCCACTTCCATCCACCTGATCCTAGCTATCATGGAAGCAGAATTTTAGGAAGAGGATTTAGCTTTCCCTGGGTTGGCAATTTAACCATTACTGTAAGTGTATTTGCCTCTAATTGAACTACTAGGGTGCATAAATTAAATAATTAAATGGATCAAGGCAGTAGACATCCTAAGATATCCTAAGGTGCTGCCAGTTCACCAGAACACCTTAGCTGGAAGTCCCTCTAATTTCCACCAAGTTTCCTTTAACTGCTAATTTTCATATAATTATTTATATAAATTTATGATTCTAAATTATAATATGCTGATCAGATCCTGATGGCCTACTCATTTGCATCAGCAGAACCTTTTGGGAAACCATTCACCTGGGCCTCTTTTGTTTTGTAAATTTTATTTATAAATGATAATAAATCAAATGACAAGCTAATACATAACATTTTATCCCTCATAAGCCCCCCGCCCCCAACCCTATCCCCCCAACCCACCCAACCCCCCCCCCTCTAAACTACCCCAAAAGAAAAGAAGAAAGAGAGAAGGAGATCTACAACAATGCCATTCAATCATTTGCCATGGATTGGGACGACACCACCAATGTATGAGAAAGAAATTATTAATGATCTAGTCGCATATATTCCATATACGGGCTCCAAGTTTTAATAAAAAAAGAATAAGTACTTTGTAAGTTATACATTATTTTGTCCAAGGGAATATTCACATGCCATCATTGAATACTCAATTTAGTCTCATTTTTCCATGTAACTGCAAGACATTTCTGAGCCACTCATCTTAAAAAAGCAATTTGAAATTTATCTAATTTTAATTCCAAACTCAATTTTTTAATATAATCCAATAAAAATATCTCAGGGTCAAATGAAATTTTAAATTTGAACATAACCTTCAAAAATTCCTTAATTTTATTCCAAAAAAGTTTAACCATCTCACATAACCAAATCGAATGTAAAAGGTACCTACTTTCTTATGACATCTAAAACATAAATCTAAAGGAACATATTTATATTTCTTTAATTTACTCCGAGTCAATGATAAAGTTATAATGAACCAATCTATACCTTACATTTACAATTTTAGTCATACTATCCTCACATAGAGACATCCAATCTATCTGGGCCTCTTGACGTTGAAACAATCTTTCTGAATTCTCTCCATTTCTGAGTTTATATACTGCCCAATGTCCTTTAGATGAGATATTTGACCAATGCCAACCCCAACATGAGGGTACAACATGGTACAGGGTACAACATGTGGTTTAACTGAGGAGAGTGAGTTCATCCACTGGCCTGGAACTCAAAGTAACACAATAAATGATAAGATTTATATTTATTTATGATACTGAGATACAGTGAAAAATTTTTAAAGGTTAGCAGAGTCACCTCGCTCTGGTGCCATTTTGCAAAGCAAAAGTACAGAGAAAGAAAGAAAGTCCCTTAAGAGACGGCGACTGGTTGAGTATCTCGCTGTCTCCTTTAATGCATTTGCCTCTGAATGCCAGGCTCATGCCCTCATATCCCATTATAGAGTCACAAAATCATGGAGTCAGACAGTACAAAACAAGCCCTACAACCCAATAATCCATGCTGACCATGTGGGCATTCTGGGCTATTCTCATTTGCCTGCATTTGGTCCATATCCTGCTCCATTCTTCCCATCTTTGGCTTGGCTTCGCGGACGAAGATTTATGGAGGGGGGTAAAAGTCCACGTCTGCTACAGGCTCGTTGGTGACTGACAAGTCCGATGCGGGACAGGCAGGCATGGTTGCAGCAGTTGCAAGGGAAAATTGGTTGTTTGGGGTTGGGTGTTGGGTTTTTCCTCCTTTGTCTTTTGTCAGTGAGGTGGGCTCTGCGGTCTTCTTCAAAGGAGGTTGCTGCCCGCCGAACTGTGAGGCGCCAAGATGCACGGTTTGAGGCGAGATCAGCCCACTGGCAGTGGTCAATGTGGCAGGCACCAAGAGCTTTCTTTAAGCAGTCCTTGTACCTCTTCTTTGGTGCACCTCTGTCACGGTGGCCAGTGGAGAGCTCGCCATATAACATGATCTTGGGGAGGCGATGGTCCTCCATTCTGGAGATGTGACCCACCCAGCGCAGCTGGATCTGAATACCGATCAAACATTGAAATTATGGTAGCTTCTTTGGTTGTTAAGGCTAAACCAACAGAGTGACCAACACCCTCCCCTGCTGTGTTTACTCCCCAACACCGCTCCCCCCCCCCCCCACACGTGCCACAAGAACTCTACCCTAAAAGGCATCAGGCTAAATCTGGACGTTCAGGATATTTGTGAGAGATGTGACAAATGACTGTGTCCATTGCTGGATGAGACTTCTGTGTGTATTGCTGGAAATTCCATTTCCCGCAGATCTGACACATATATTTAACATCCTTAAAAGAAGCAGAGAATTCAATAATTATTTGCACTAATTGTGATAAAAGGAGCAAACACGTCCGGATTAAACAATTATCATACTTTATTATCTTTGGTACAGTTTCTTCTGTTTCTGAGACTGCAGGAGGTGTGTTAATGGTAATTTCTTTACCTTTAATTGTTCCCATGTTACTTCTCTATATTATTTTACATTTTACTTCTTTCATACTCCTCCAAATCAAAAAAGGGATTTTTTTGATGTAACTTCTGTCCAAGTTGATAAATCTTCCTGTCATTATGCACATATTCTATCAATGCTTATCTCCATTCTAATCTTTTGCTAATATGTTATTTTTTGACAAACTGAAAAGCCACACACTAGTAACCAATGAAAGAGAAATTTAGATTATCAAATTCAACCTGTCATTTGAGACTCTTTAAAAACTCACAGGAAGGGGAAACCAGATGTGTATGATGCAATAACCTTTGGGAGATCACAAGTAGAGAGGGTGAGCAAATTTAAATTCTTGGGCGTCACCATCTCAGTGGATTTTTCCTGGACCCAACACTCCAATGCCATTGTGAAGAAATTAAGTCAGTGCTTCTACTTCTTCAGGAGTTTGTGGAGGTTTGGTAGGACATCAGAAACCCTGGCAAATTTCTGTAGGTGTGTGGTAGAAAGTGTGCTGACTGGCTGCATCACGGTCTGGTATGTGGAAACCAATACTTCCCAGCGTAAAGCCCTGCAAAAGGTAGTGGACACAGCCCAGGACATCACAGGCAAAACCCTCCCCTCCATCGAGAACATCTACGGGGAAGGCTGCAGTTGGAGAGAAGCAGCAATCATCATGGATCCACACCACCCAGCACATGCTCTGTTCTCGTTGCTGCCATCAGGGAAAAGCTATAGGTGCCCCAAGACTCACACCACCAGGTTCAGACTCTTCAACAACAAACTCAGTCAGGGACTCATTTATTGACCTTTACTTTTGCACTTTATTGCTCGTATTTTTTCTTCTCGGTATTGCACAGTCAATTGTTTACATTTCTTTATTTCTTTACATGTGTACATTGTGTACAGTTTTTTCTTGCACTACCAGTAAGTGGTAATTCTGCTTCACCCTCCAGAAAAAAGAATGTCAAGGTTGTATGTGATGTATGTATGTACTCTGACAATAAATCTGAAATCTGAAATTCTGGAGAAACTCAGCTGGTCTCACAGTGTCCATAGCCCTTCTTCAAGGACTAGGCAAAAAACAGGAGGCACTTGAATGAAGACTGGAGATTGGAGAGAGAAAGGAGGAAGAATGGGGGAGGGGGAGGTCCAGACCAAAAGGTGTTACAGGTAATTGGATCTAATAAGAGGAGAGGTGAGAATTGATTTTGGCTCTGTGAAAGAAGACAGAGGGATTAGGGAAAAGAAACAGAGACAGAGCTGGGGGAAAGGTGATGTGGGAAAAATGGGGCAGGGGTTGGTTTAACACAGGGGTGTCAAACTCAAATTCACAGAGGGCCAAAATTAAAAACTTGGACTAAGTCGAGGGCCGAACTAAATATTTATTGAAAATTTTCAACAACATCTGCATGTTTTCTCTTCTTTCAACATATGTAATGTTAAACTTTTTCTTATTAAAATAAATGTTTAATAATAGTTTTGGATAAACTCTTTCCAGAAGCATTAACAAATGAGAAATAAAATATTCAATAAATAATATTTCTCTATAGAGGATTTGTCAAATGTTGCTAGTGTGCTGTCGAATAGTAAAATCTGAGGGCTATTGAGAATGTGGGAGAATAACATGATTCCTGAAACAATCAAATGGGTGACTGATTGTGGGCATGAACTCTAGCAGGGTTATTTGCCATGCCCTTTTTCCATTGGTACAAATACCCTTTGATTTACACACTTATCAAGTTTTATGCCTAATGAGCTTGTATCCAGGTGCAGGACCATTTTTAACCAGGAATATATTTATCACTGTGACATGAAACTATTGGAAGATCATTTTATCCTGAGATTAAAGTTCATAATACTTACTCAGGCCTGTGTGCGGGAGGGCGGGGTTTGCGGGCGATCGGGTTGGACAACGACAGTGCGGGGGCATCGGCTCTCACTGCAGGGCGGCATCTCGGCGGATCAGTGGCCCCGTCACCGTGAGTCGCGGGTCAGCCTGCGGCAGGGAGGGGGAGTGGGCAATGGTCCTGGCGAGGTCAGGCCCCTCCTGAGTTTCTGCCGGACCCCCCTTGACCTGATGAGTTTCTCCCGGACCCCCCTTGACCTGCTGAGTTTCTCCCGGACCCCTCCCCTTGACCTTCTGAGTTTCTCCTGGACCCCTCCTCCTTGACCTGCTGAGTTTCTCTCGGACCTCCCTTTGACCTGCTGAGTTTCTCCCGGATCCCCCTTTGACCTGCTGAGTTTCTCCCTTCTTGTGTTTTTACGAGAACCACAGACTTTCGCTCATACATTGATGAGGGGGATCAAGGGCCAAACATTGTCAGGTACCTCTCTGCTGGATAAAGGATACGGTTTAACCCGCTGAGTTTCTCCAGTGTTGGGTTTTCACGAGGTAGAGTCAAAGGGCCGAAGGGCCTGTTTCTGATCTGTAATGTTCTACGGACCCTGCTCTTCTTTCCGTGCCGGTGTCCCAGGACCTTTCCAGGGCAGTCTCTGCGCTCAGGACCGCGCTGGGATCCCGGTCAGCGGTGGAGGAGCAGGTGAGCGTGGCTAATCCCGATCCAGCCCACGCCACTCCCGAGATTGGCGGTGGGTTCCACCCTACCTGCCCGACCAGCCTCGCTCTCCATGTGTACTCCGGGCACCCGCCACTGGTCCGGTGGGAAGGCGCAGGGCGGCCGGAGGCCGGCGCCCCCATCGCCCGGCGGGGAGCCCTAATCTTCCCTCCGGCGTCCCGACTCCATCTGCAGCTCCAAGAAACGCTGTGCCACTGGGGTTCCGGGCACTGGGAAGCGGCCTTGGCTTCCCCTGACACCGGCCAGTCCGCGCTGCGGTGGGGGGATGGGCGGGGGGACACGACAGCGTGTTTATAAAACCACCCACCACTACTTTTCAAGGACCAGGATTTTTCTCTCTCTCTGTCACCCTGGGACACAGCGGTTACTGTGCATGCGCTATACTGGCGCGGCGGCCAGCGGGCCACCTCTAATACATTTTTGATATGATCTTGCGGGCCAAATATAATTATATCTTGGCCCGCGGGCCAGAGTTTGACATGTGTGGTTTAACAGAATCCGAGGAAGTCAATATTAATATATTTTTATGTCCTATGGACACTCAGCTGAGTTCCTCCGCATTTCTGTGGACTTCTTTCACTTCATTTGAGACTCTGTGTGTATGTGTGTGTGTGTGTGTGTGTGTGTGTGTGTGTGTGTGTGTGTGTGTGTGTGTGTGTGTGTGTGTGTGTGTGTGTGTGTGTGTGTGTGTGTGTGTGGGTGGGTGGGGCGGGAGATGAGGGATTGGATATAGAATATTCTCTAACCACTAGGTGTGTACAGCTCCAATGACATTCAAGAATCTCACCTGAATTCATTTTAAAGAAACCTCTCAACACTTCCATCACCATTCACTCCCCTTCCCACCAGAATAGTGCTGTCAATACTGTATGTGCAGGAGCTTCCTGAGATCTAAACCATAAAGACTATTGTGCTTCGAAGTGGTGGGTCAACAACAATTTTTCGAGTAAATCTGGACGGGCAACAGTGAAGCCCACGTTTTGGTAATGATAAAAATATCACTCTGATCCAATGTCTAACTTTAGGATTTGATATGCTGTGTATTTGTTTTATTACAGATTACAGAATTCAGTGTTAGCCAAGAATACACTCAGCCCTGACTTTAACCTGGGGAGGGAATGCAGTGATGAGGGGGGCCAAGACAGACAGCAAACCATCCGGACCTCCGCAGTGTGAAGCCCAAGGGAATTCAGTTCAGAATTTAATGTACTGATTAATGAGCTAAAGGAAAAGCATGTATGAATTATGTCAGGAAAAAGGGAATAGGTCACACGATTGAGGGCCTAGACTTTTCATTCTGGGCTCACTTCAATTCCCCAGTGAAATGGAAATTTAACTTTGTTTTTACATTTGCTGTTACTTTCCTGAGAGAAATAACTCATCGAGAAATATTGTTTTTATTTCTTTGATTTAAGCTTCAGAAGGTAATTCTGGGATTACCAAGTCTAAAGGTGGCACCTGCTGTTAACTTATTGGACAGTTAGCAGTAAATATGTTGTTGGAATCTCAGTATAGCATCTGCAATTATTGTCAGAAGACCTTCAATCATGTTTGAAAGGTCAATTTTATGCTGTCATGTTTAAAATTACCAGTACTGCATTGATTAAATTGAGCTTGACAATTAGTTGGTACAGTCGCAACCAAGTTCCAAACAGAATTTTGAAGCATTATTTCACAGAGCAAGTATGGTCTCAGCAGGATTATACCATTAAGCTGCACCAGGAAATTAGTTTTCTAAGTGCTGTACCATTTAGCAGAGTCCCAATAGAGTGGTGAACTGGTATGTTAGATACCCTGTTTGTCTAGCTGACTTGTGAGGTCATCCCAAGCTGTCAGGCAACTGTTTTCCCAGTCTTTGGTGTGCGTGCTTTGATAAAGATTCTCAAAGGTGGAATTCATTCAAAGTCACAGCCTGGGTAACCTTCCATAAACTTTCAGATGAGTGCGTACACAGGGGCTCCAGCCTTTGGTGAATTAAACTAAGGTACCTTGTAAAAAACAAAATAAAAGCCTCATATGGTCTCCACACCAGAGTGCTTTAATTATAGACTGTGTGCTATTTCATGAATTGGATGGGTGATGGCTTTTCTAACCTGCACCATGTTTCGTCTTTGAACCCTTGTGAGAAATGAAGGTGAGGTTAAATTTTAAAATGAATGTCAGTTCATTAACACATTGTGAAAGAAATAAAATCCCAAAAGGCAAAGGTACGGTTGGTTTATTTTCACTGCCTGACAGAATGCCTCAGACTTAATGGGGCAGCAGAACAGATACAGTTGTTCAGGTCCCATTGCATGGCGGAATGGGTGGAGTGTGGTTTGGATGGTCAGAGAGTGAGTGAGGTGTGGTCAGAGCAGATGACTTGCAGGTAATTTGTGGGATTGGTTGTGTGATGATCTCTCAAGATGGTGATTGGAATGGAAGGAGGTGGAGTAGATGATTGTGGAACTGCTGACTGGGAATGGGGTAGATTGTTAATTGAGGGAACGATGACTGGCGGCCTGATATTTTGAGGGTGGTTATATTGGGGTAATCTGTGGCTGGGGAGTCAAAGATCCATGGTGGGGATGTGATAGCAGTTAGCAATTTTAGTGGAGAGTTTTGATGAGAGGCCTAATCTCTGAGAGGTTGACTATGTTCATTTGCAAGCTGTGTGGATGCTTACCTGCTTTTCCTGCCCCACAAACAAAATGTGGAAAGAATCCATGGATTTACTTCATACAGGACTGGAAGCTGTCATGTGGGGAAGAGTATCAGATTCGGTGGGTTCCAGTGAGACGAGGCTGGACACAAGTGTTACTATCACATGTAACTTTAATTAGCACACAGGAGACAAATGGGAGAACGTCAAATAGTACTCGATTACCATATTTCTTAGACAATGATATAGACATTCACATTGGACCTAGGTTGGAGTCTGATACCAGTGGCTGCCAATACACTACACACTCACACACGCACCCGGTTCCCTGTACTAACAGGGGTGCGGCCCTCTGCAAGTACTGATCTATCTCAGTACTACTGCTCAGCTTCAGTGTAGTGCACACCTTACACGTGACACTTCCCGTGATGTCCACAGCAGCGACCTGGTGTAGAGTGAAGTCCGGGGATTGGACCACAAGGCAGAGAGAAGGAATGTACCATGCGTTGATGTTTTATGCAGTTCTCATCTGGGCACCTAACCAATAATAACCCTAGGTAATTTAAACGAGCCAACGGCAAGGTGTGCACTAATGGGTGGCTGGAGTCCAACCTTGCTTGACAGGTGGTGTGACTTCCGAATAAGTTTCAGACAGGGAGGACACGTGACCTCCCGCAATCCACAATATTCTTCACAATCTACATATAACAGAAGTGCACAGTAAGTTGTTGTGTTGATAATTCAAAGACCTCTACTAACCAGATTCAGATTTCAGATTTACATGCAGATTTACACCCTGATATTCTTTTTACTATGGGCTAGGCTGAATTTCTACTTATTGATTGTGCAAAAAAAAAACCTGTGCTCAAGAAAATATACATATCTAAAAGAGAGGAATGTAAACAAGAAGGAAGTGCAAACAAATTGATTGTGCAATCAAGAAAATAAATAAAGTGCAAAATGGGAGTTTTTAAATGAGTCTCTGATTGAGTTTATTATTGAGGAGTCTGATGGTGGAGGGGTGGCAACTGTTCCTGAACCTGGTGGTGTGAATCTTGTGGCATCTATTCCTCTTTGCTGATGGCACCAGTGAGAACACAGCATGTCCTGGGTAGTGTGGATCTTTCTGCTGGCAGTGTTCTTGATGGTGGGCAGTTTTACCTGTGAAGTACTGGGCAGTGTCCACTACCTTTTGCAGGGCTTTCAGCTCAGAGGTATTAGTGCTCCCTTGCTAGGCTGTGATGCAGCAGGTCAGCATACTTTCCACGACGCATCTGTAGATGTTTGCCAAGGTTTTTAATGTCATAGCAAACCTCTGCATCCTGAGAAAGTCAAGGTGCTGATGTGCTTTCTTCACGATGTTATTCATGAGTTGGGCCCAGGAAAGATCCTCTGATATAGTGACTCCCAGGAATTTAAACATTCTCACTCTCTTCACTTCCAATCCCACAATGATCATTTGATTGATTTAGTTTTCCCCTCCTGAAGTCCACAAATCAGCTTCTTGGTAACTATTCAGAATCTCAAAATTGTGGTAACAGGGGAATGTAAATTCAGATAATTAACTGAACTGAAACAGTTGACGTTAATGAATAAGTACAATTGTATGAAGTACAATCAGTCATAAACCTTTTCAGTTCACTATTGACTTCTGGCAATGGAATTAGTCACCCTGTGACTCCAAATCAGCAACAATGCGGTTGACTCCAAACTATAATGGCTGGTTTCAAGGAAAATTATTGCCAGAAGCGCACATGTTGAAGGAATGGGTGAAAAGAATAAACAAAATACCACTGTTCTTGCTTTCCTGCCACTGTTGGGTTTCATAGTGTTAGGAATCATAGATTAGGCATTCCAGCTTAATATCGTAACACATCTTACCCACAAATATTTAAATAGGTCATCTGAGTAACAGACCTCCTGACCATTCTTGCACCAACCACCAACCCATCCACTGCAACAAAAACTCCTTCACCACTCCCACTCTTTCACTTTCTTTAAAAGAGACACTTCTCTTGTCATATCCCACAATCATGTTCCAAACTTTTCAAATACATAACACTTGCTTCTTTTTTTCTCCATGCTCTTCCCAATCATTACTTTCAGAGAAGCTGATACTGGTGGTGTCCCTCTCCCCTCAATTACCCTCTCACTAGAATCTTCTTACCTTTCAACCTTCTGCTGCACGTCAATCTCCCATTCCTCTCCAAAATCCTTGGGTATAATGCTACTTCCCAAATCCAAAATCATATTTCATAAACTCTGTTAATTAATCTCACTACTCAGGTTTCTGGCCTTCCTATTATACCAAAATATCTTTTACTTAATGACTTGCGACCTATGCGCCTTACGTCCATCTGCACATACGACTGAAATGCTTTTAAATAATATAAAATTTACACGGTTTATGTTGTATTTGATAAACTATAACAGGGATACAGGGGACGTAAGAGCCAAAATGTGCATACTTACCTTGTTAGTTGGTGTCTCGGGGTCTGTAGGCTGGGCACGGCCATCTTGATTCCTGTGCACCGGCGTGAGTCTTCAGTTGGTGTATGTGCGTGGGTTCATGTATTGGAGTTCGGTTGATGCATGCCTGAGAATTAAGGGCGCACATTCAATATCGTTAGGGTGCTTAACTCTTGCACATGCGCCAACTGAACTCCAAAACTGAACACTCGCACCTGTGCACAGGAATCAAGAGGCCTGTGCCCAGCCTGCAGACCCCAACAAGATAACAAGGTAAGTACGCAATTCTGACTTCTGTCCATTCCGAGATACGACCGATCCTTCAGTCTGAATTACGGTTGTAAGTTGGCGAGTACCTGTATCCTTTACGATTATGACCTTGGTAAATTATCCCACCTTGTTTTCTTGATTTTCTGTGGGCTGAGGACCCCCCCCCCCCATTACATAAACCTTTAAATTAGTGGTAATCCTGCTGTGCCTTCAGGAAAAGGGAATCTCAGGGTTGTATGTGATTCATGTAGGTACTCTTGACAATAAATCTAAATCTGTCTTTGGGGAGAACGCCAAGCAGTGGGGCTGAATGGGGAAATGGATCAGCTTTTGATAGAATGGTGGGGCAGACTCAATGGGCTGAATAGCCTATTTCTGCTTCTTTGCCTTATGGTCGTATGGTTTTATCATTCTCTCTCAGCATCCATCTGCCTTCACCTGGCTCCATTTTTGCTTATCCCGTTACATACTGAGAATGACCTATAACACCTTCTCTTCCGCTACTTGCACCATTCCCTCTATCACTGATCTATCCTTGGGTTCCACCTATTTCATTTTTATGTGCTGCCCTCAGTGATATCATCTTAAAAGTGTCAGGTTCTATGTTTATATTGATAACTCTACTCCTAATCCTCCACAGCCGTCAAATTGTCATGCTAAACCAGACTGTGGTTGGTGTTGGTGTTACAGATTGACCCTGAAATAACCTTCAAAACACATATTTATGTCATCAGTGAGAACATCAATTATTTCCATCGCCTAAACATTGCCTAACACCAGCTCTGCTTCGGCACATCTGTTAGTGAAGCCCCTTTTTGTGTCCTTGTTAACTTTAGCCTTGATTATTCCAATGCACACCTGGTCTCTCATTCATAAAAGTGACACCTTCCCAGCTTTGTTGATGATTTCCTCGTAACCACCAAGACTTGTGCACCCATCAGTCCTGTGCTTTATCACTTAATTGGCTCTTGCTTTGACTGGGCATTGGTCGTAAAATTCTTATCTTTCTTTTCAAATCCCTGTATGGTCTTTGCCCATTCTACTTCCAATATGCCCTCAACACCAGCAATCTTTACGATAGTTGAACTGCTCCACTGAGCCCTCTTGCACATCCCTGATTTTAATTTCTATACTATTAGCAGGCCAC
Organism: Narcine bancroftii; assembly: GCF_036971445.1. Classification (NCBI taxonomy): domain Eukaryota; kingdom Metazoa; phylum Chordata; class Chondrichthyes; order Torpediniformes; family Narcinidae; genus Narcine; species Narcine bancroftii. Next base: position 45,851,860 of record NC_091472.1, on the reverse strand, counting down.
GTCTTTAGCCGTCATGGTCCCCTCTTCAAACACCTTTTTATCCCTCTATCTCTTTCTTTAAATCTGTTAGTTAAAAGCTGACTCATTGGTCATGTTTTAGTTGTCTGCTCCAATATCTTCAAGTGACTTAAATAGCTAGGTTGGTGACATGACTGGAAAACACCTTTTGCTAGGTTAAAGGTAGCATATAAGTAATCCTGATAATGCTTAATGGTTCCTGTTCGGACATAGAACATAGAGCACTATATCACAACATAGGATCTTTGGCCCTCAATGTTGTGCCACTCTATATATTCTTACCAAAATGAAATGAAACTCTTCCTAACTCTTAACCCTCTATTTTTCCTTCGTCCACGTGCCTAAGAGTTTCTTAAATGCCCCTAATGTTCCAGCCTCCACCACCTGGCAAGGCTTTTCATGCACCCACAACTCTCTGTGTCAAAAAACAGACCCCTGATGTCTCCCCTAAACTTCCCTCCCTTCACTTTGTACAGATGCCCTCTAGTGTTTGCTATTCCTGCCCTGGGAAAAAGCACTGGCTGTCTACCTTATCTAATCCTATCAAAATCTGAGAGAGCTTTTAGTTTTGTTACAATCCTCAAGATGGAGTTTACTTGTTGCAACAAAACCTAATGGTGTTTGGATCATCTGCTAGGAGTGGAAATCTGTGGGTGGAAGAGACGTGGACCTGGCACTCAGTTTATCTAACTTTAAAATTGTTGGTCCATAAAATTGGACCAAACTCTAATTCTAAAATGGTTAATGATTATCTAAGATGATAAATAATCATTACTAGCAGTGGGGTAACATGGTTACGGAAATAATGCAGTTTTATAAATAAAGACGTGAGTGCTGTTGTGTCATAGGCTGAATGACAATGTAAATCATTTCAATGGAGGAAATATTATTATCATCTGATGACAATTTCTAAGTACTGGTTCATATAACATTGGAATATAATCTGTAATAGTAATATGGCAATCAAGTTGTACATGGTTTTCCTCAAAGGGCATTGTATTTCCATTCTGTATTCACAAGTAAAAATAAACTTTGAGATCATGTTTCTTTCCTCTAAATGGATGGTGAAATCTGTTCTACAGACCACCAGTGTAGAAAGACCACCAATTTATATATATCGCACGTACATGTGTGTGTGTGTGTGTGTGTGTGTGTGTGTGTGTGTGTGTGTGTGTGTGTGTGTGTTATACATTTTCCATGTGTTGACTGAGAATTCGAATCTGCTCTGTGCCAGTACCAGGAACAATGGACTACGTACTTTGAATTATATAACAACATGATATATATGATAATGCGAATGAACCTTTCATTCCTTGGACAAGTTTACATAAAATGGTGTCTAGTTGCAAAAGAGCTGCATGTGGAAAGAGACACATCCTCTTCTATTGATACAGGAACATGCAGGGCAATGCAGCTTCCATCTTTGATTCCTTGGGCCCTGAAGAAGCCTACAGAACTTGCATATTCTACTTCTCTCCATCTGCAGGAACTTGAAGTAGATTTATTTTTTCTCCTTTGGAGAGCTTCAGTCACCTCCATGAAACATCTTAAACTGTGAGATGTCACTCTTGTCACCTGCTGGAGCCTGATTCTATAGACGTTTAAAAATTTGATTTTTATTCTTTTACAACTCTTGACATTGTTTTTCTAAAACTTGTAAGTGTGGGGTTTGAGGCTATCAAGATTCTTGATAAGGGTGAAAGGTTACTGGGGGATAGTCAGGGAAGCAGAAATGAGATGGCATTCAGATTAGTGATGACCTGATCAAATGGTGGAGTGTTTGAGTGGATGAGTGGCATATTTTTGCTCTGAATTTATACCTTTGTATGTTCAGGGAACAATTTTCTGACCAACAACAGAACAGGAAAGAACCAGAATTATAATTGGTAAGACTGGGAATGGAGATGCTTCTTTGCTTTGGCAGTAGTGTTACTAGTGGGCTCCACAGCTGTGGTTCCAGGAGTGCAGTGTGCTCCACCCCCCCCCCCCACCTCCTAAATGCTTTGAGGAAATGGCTTCTGTACATTCTCGTTAACGCTGTGCACTTGAGTCGTTGAGCTTTTACTGCTGGCATAATTGAGTCTTAAGTGGGATGTTTTCATTTCAAGGTGGACTGTTAATCCTCTTATGAAGCAGCATTACTGAAGGGCTTAGTTTATTTGCTTAACTATTTACTGATACACGAGCTGCTAAATACTTGAGCTGAAATTTAAACTTTTTGGATACCGCTGGGATTAGATTTAGCAGGATTCATTTTCAGCTTCCCCGCGTGGGCAGTAGTGTGGCAAAGCTTCTAGTTGTAGAACTAAGGAAATCGAAGCATAAATAGGCCATCTGGCCTATTGAACCCACTCCACCATTCAATACGATCATGGTTGATCTGAAACCCTATCTATGTTTCTTCCAATTCAAGTTGATGAACCACCAGGTAGTTAAATACAGCAAGTTCAATGAAAGCAAATTATAACACAATATCTCTGTATAATTCTCTTATCAGCAACAAAGTGTGAAGTACTGGTGGGGAATGGAAGGACTGGGGATCATCATTGATCAGAAACATATCCAAGGGAACAACAGAAGTATTGGCACGGTTGGAGTAGCAGTTAGTGCAATGCCTTCACAGCGCCAGCATGCCAGGTTCCAATCCAGCACTGTCTATATGGAGTTTGTACATTCTTTCCGCGTCTGCACAGGTTTCTCCAGGGTGTTTCAGTTTCCTCGCACCTTTCAAAAATGTACGGGGGTTGTAGGTCATTTGAATGCAATTGGGCAGTACGGGCTTGTGGGCTGGGAGGGTCTGCCACTGTGCTGTACGTCTAAATTTTTATAAAAAATACACAGCCTGATTCTGTGGGAGTGCTTCACCACCAGACTCCTCACATTAATTTTATAATCTACAATGTACATGTCAGGTCTCAGTGGAATACTCATTATATGCTTGGGTGAATGGAGCTTCATCAGAAGTCGAAATCTGAACGTCATCCACGAGGATGGGGCGGTAAATTGGGTTAGTAAATATGCAGATGATACTAAAATAGGGGGAATTGTGGATGATGAAGAGGGTTTTCAAAGATTGTAGAGGGATTTGGACAGCTTAGAGGAGTGGGCAGAAAGATGGCAGATGGAGTTTAATTTTGATAAGTGTGAGGTGTTTCATTTTGGAAAGAATAATCAAAGCAAGACATATGTGGTAAATGGGAGGGCATTGAAGAATGCAGTGGAGCAGAAAGATCTAGGAATAACAGTGCATTGTTCCCTGAAGGTAGGAGTGCATGTGGATAGGGTGGGGAAGAAGGCCTTTAGTATGCTGGCCTATAGAAATCAGTGCATAGAATATAGGAGTTGGGAAGTAATGATGAAACTGTACAAGGCATTGGTGAGGCCAAATTTAGAGTACTGTGTGCAGTTCTGGTCACTGATTTTTAGGAAGGATATTAACAAGATAGAGGGAGTGCAGAGAAGATTTACAAAAATGTTGCCTGGGTTTCAGCATCTGGAATACAAGGAGAGATTGAGCAAATTAGGTCTTTATTCCTTGGAACGTAAAAGGCTGAGCGGGGATTTAATAGAGGTGTTTAAGATAATGAGAGGGATAGATAGAGTTGATGTGGAAAGGCGTTTCCCATTGAGAGTAGGAGAGATGGATACAAGAGGTCATGGGTTGAGAGTTGACGGGCAAAGGTTTAGGAGTAACATGAGGGGGAACTTCTTTACTCAGAGAGTGGTTACTGTGTGGAATGGGCTTCCGGGAAAGGTGGGGGAGGCAGGGTCAATTTTGTCATTTAAGAAAGAGTTGGATAAGTATATGGATAGGAGGGGGATGGAGGGATGTGGCCAGAGTGCCGGTAAGTGGGATTAGAGGAAGGTATTTGGATCAGTGCAGACTAGAAGGGCCAAATTGGCCTGTTTCCGTGCTATAATTGTTATATGGTTAAATTGATTGACAAGTATTAAGCATTTGTCCGTGCCCAGCAAGAATTGAAATTAAGGTGAATTCAAAATGTAGGGGTTTCCTGATTGTGAGAAGATGCAACCTGCGACCAAGGCTTCTGTGCTTTTTCACCTCAAATGCATGTGCTTTGTCTTCACTAAGGTTAAGGACAACACTTGGCACATCACCAAAGAACGTCATAAATTATTCTGACGTATTTCAACTTTTTTTTTAATTTGGCTGGATTAAAAACCTAAAATTTTACCCAACAGCACTGTAGGTCAAGTTCCATCACACAGCACTTCTTGAAAGTTATTAGGAATGGGCAATAAATCATGCCCATAATTTCCACACCCTAAGAAAGAAGATTGATAATGAGGGTTGGGATGCAAAATCAAACCATATATTATCAGTGTCCGTCATACCATTTAATTTGTACATTCCATATCAAGATAAGATTTATTTTGCACCCTGAAAATGCAGAATCAGGCAAATTAATTCAGAATTAATCAAAGAAAGTCCTCTTACCTTGGTTCCATCAGTTACTGCTTGCGAGAGCCTGAGATCAAGGTGTACAGATAATGCAGGGGTTTCCTGCTTGGGAAAAGCCCAGAACAAGACATACACAAAACTTAGGGGCATCGTGCTTGGGAAAGGTCCAGAGCAAGATGTACACAATCCCCTCAGATTGCAGTTCCTGAGAAGGGAAGGGAGAAACATCTGGCCAAACAAAGGCATGTGATTTTATCTTTCCAGATCAGTAGCCAGAGGCTCCCAAGCTAGCTGCATTACCATAATAGTAAATGTTGCATGCAAACTATTATTATTCTCCCCTGCTCTTTCTCCTCATGCTACATTCAAGAGCTGGCTCTGAATGGGCTTGACGTCCTGCTTTGCGGAAACTGCCAAAGTGTTTGGCCTGGAAGTCAGCCTGAAGAAAACTGAGGTCCTCCATCAGCCAGCTCCCCACCATGACTACCAGCCCCCCCACATCTCCATCGGGCACACAAAACTCAAAACAGTCAACCAGTTTACCTATCTCGGCTGCACCATTTCATCAGATGCAAGGATCGACAATGAGATAGACAACAGACTCGCCAAGGCAAATAGCGCCTTTGGAAGACTACACAAAAGAGTCTGGAAAAACAACCAACTGAAAAAACCTCACAAAGATAAGCGTATACAGAGCCGTTGTCATACCCACACTCCTGTTCGGCTCCGAATCATGGGTCCTCTACCGGCATCACCTACGGCTCCTAGAACACTTCCACCAGCGTTGTCTCCACTCCATCCTCAACATCCATTGGAGCGCTTTCATCCCTAACGTCGAAGTACTCGAGATGGCAGAGGTCGACAGCATCGAGTCCACGCTGCTGAAGATCCAGCTGCGCTGGGTGGGTCACGTCTCCAGAATGGAGGACCATCGCCTTCCCAAGATCGTGTTATATGGCGAGCTCTCCACTGGCCACCGTGACAGAGGTGCACCAAAGAAAAGGTACAAGGACTGCCTAAAGAAATTTCTTGGTGCCTGCCACATTGACCACCGCCAGTGGGCTGATATCGCCTCAAACCGTGCATCTTGGCGCCTCACAGTTTGGCGGGCAGCAACCTCCTTTGAAGAAGACCGCAGAGCCCACCTCACTGACAAAAGGCAAAGGAGGAAAAACCCAACACCCAACCCCAACCAACCAATTTTCCCCTGCATCCGCTGCAACCGTGTTTGCCTGTCCCGCATCGGACTTGTCAGCCACAAACGAACCTGCAGCTGACGTGGACTTTTTACCTCCTCCATAAATCTTCGTCCGCGAAGCCAAGCCAAAGAAAAAGAAAATGCACCAATAAATATGGATCATGAATGTGTATCATCTTGCAAGCAGTGGAGTTTAGTTTAATTGGGGCATGATATTTGGAGCTGAAGCACCTATACCTGTGCTGCACTGTTCCATGCCTTTCCTCCTCTCTTCAACCTTACTGCCCTTAATTATTAATGATTAATTATCACTCCCAACCATCAACACAGCACACTCCCTGTCCCCAGCTCTTTTTTCTTCCTGATCTCATGAGAAAACAAAAAAAATTTTTTAAACATCGATTTTTTTTTCATCTCATCTGGTCCTTATCTTTTTTCCCAGCTCATTTGTTCTGCTGAATTAAAATTGCAGTCGAGAATTATCGAGCCCTGGGAACAAGAGATGCTTATATTTTTTTTAATGCATTGCAAATTTGGACTCGTGCAGTTGGCATTTGGTCAGTGAGCAAGTAAAAATCCTGACTATGGAATTTCCAGCCACTCAGGTGATTTTAACTGTTTTCTGTCCAGGTTAAAAATTCTCCTTTGATCATCCTGCAAAATACATATTGAATTCAGTAGGTCATATTAATTCAGGTAAGTAAAACGGTTACATTCTGTGACCGAGACTCAAATCTAGGTTGATCGACAGCTTGAATCTTATATAAATGTTCAGGATTATTCACCAAATGCATTTCAACACTCAATCAAGTTCAAGTACCCACACCTGTAAAACTGCCTCTAAAATATGATAACCCATTCAGAGAAGATGGTTATATTTTATTTCCAATCATTTATTTCAAGTGGTTGATTTCTAAAGATGTCCTGAGATCATTTCTTTAATAAAAAAGAACATAATAGCAAAATCTGAAAGTGTGAACAAGAAAACAAAACTTCTGAAAATAACTTGGCTAATATCTGCAGAAATCTTTCCAGTTCTCAATTTTGGATAAGGTGCATTTTGCAGAACAAAGATGAAGGAATAAAGAACACACCCGAAATAATTTTCTTGTTTTAAGAAACAATGGATTCAAACAGAGCATTAAAATGTTTAAAGTGCAGTGATAACATGAGTGCAATTAACAGCAGCTTCTCTGGAAGTTGGAAGTAAAGCTAACTCGGCACTGCTACACCATTTGACTGTCAGTTTGTACCACACGTGAACCTCAGTCCATTGTAATATTGAGCAGTAAATCATTAAAGAGCATCTTTTCCCTCTCTGCTTCCTGCACCTTTTTATGACTTTAAGAGCCATGTGGAATTGTGCTTCTCGTGCACAACAGGAAAAGTGCTTCATCAGCTTTTATTGAATTCAAAGGCATACATTTCTTCAGATTTGCTTTGTTGAAAGTAAGAATTTTTGAATTTCCTGATTTGCCATGTCAGAGGGAACTGTCTGACTCTTTTAATAATAACATATGAAAGACAAATTCCAGACGCTAAACCTTCCTCTGCATGCCCCAGGGATAGTACAGGAAGGTTTTTATTGAGTTGCTAAAGAATTAGTTAGCAATTTTGTATGATTCACACTGAAGGTTCTTTCCAAGCCAAATACAGTATGACATTACCCTATGACACATTCAAATTTTCATAGGGAATTACATTTTTTGATGGTAAGGGATTCATCACTCACTCTTTGATTGCCAACGTGTTGCAGTGAAAGATACTTAACAAATGTTTTCTGTGACATTGCAATTACCACTGAAAAGAAGTCTGCTTGTAGAGAGAAGCTGTAGTTAATCTTATAGAACTGAGACTGTCTCCAATTGGTCTTGATAATATTACTGTCTAAGCTGTGATAAAGCCACGGCATTTCCAGTCCATCGTACTCCAGATGGCTGTCACACTTCAAGTGTCACAGACAAATACAAATGCTTGCTTCTCTTGAAAAGGACTGGAATCTGTAGGAAAATTCAGCTGGGAGTATCAGCATACCAGAGCCAGTGTGTCTCTGCTTTCCCACAATCAAAGCCAAGGGTTTGATCCCCAGTCTCTATGGCAATTAATTACCCCTTTGAGTGAACTTGTTACGAGACAACTAGGCTTTTAGTAAGGAAACACAGCCGAATGATATTGCACTGGTCAAGGGCTCCTCTCCAGTGACAAGATTGCCACAGTGCCAGCTGGGGCTTGCTGTATAAGTTAAAGAAGGTTGAAGCTTATGAGTTCAAAGTATCTTTCAAGAGATCGGAACATATAAATCCAGGACTAACGCTCTACTGTTGTTACTGAGGCATTTTTCCATTATTGGAGATGGCGTTTTTTTGGATGAGCATCTCAGTTCCTAAGAAGATTTATGAAATTATTCCCAGAATCCTGGCCAATGTATATATCTCAGTCAACATAACTAAAATAGAATTTCTGTCATTATCACATTGTAGAAGCTAGCTGTGACTGAATTATCTGTTTGATTCCTTCCTCTTACATGACTGCAATTTAAACCTACTCTGTTAACTAAATGTTTTGAATCATTAAGAATCTTTTTTTTTAAATTTCAAGTAATAAATGCAGAAAATTTCTTAACTTTAGAAAAATAGAAACATAGAAAAATATGTGCAGGAGTAGGCCATTTGGCCATTCAAGCCTACACCGCCATTCAATATGATCATGGCTGATCAGTACCCAGTTCCTGCCCTCTCCTCATACCCTCTGATCCCCTTAGCCATATCTAGCCTGCTCTTAAATGTTGACAAGGTATCAGACTCAATTACTTCCTGTGGCAAAGAATTCCACAGATCCACGACCCTCTGAGAGAAGAGATTTTTCCTCATCTCAGCCCTTATCCTTAAATTGTGACCCCTGGTTCTGGTTTTTCCTAGCATTGGAAACAACCTACCTGCATCTAGTCTGTCTAATTCCTTAAGAATTTTATATGTTTCTATAAGATCCAACCTTAATCTTCTAAATTCCAGAGAATACAAGTCTCATCTATCCAACCTTCCATCGCTGGTATCATTCTAGTGAAACTTCTCTGCACCCCCTCTATGGCGAAGATGTCCTTCCTCAGATAAGGAGAACAAAACCTCACACCGTACTCCAGATGTGGTCTCACGAAGGCCCTGTACTCCTGTAGCAGGATCTCTGCATAAAGAGAGGCCCAGTAGTGTAACCCAAAGCTCCCAATAATAAAAGAAAGAGAAGAAATAGAGAGTCCCTTCAGAGAAACTGAATGTCCATGGATTCCCCACCTGCGATCATGCAACCTCTGCAACTGCACAGACTCCCGGAAGGAACAAAATAAATATTTTTTCCTTAGCATGATGGTCAGGAGTCCTACAGACCTGCCAAACCTGGAACTCATTCCGACAGATATCCAGGATCAATCTAATTGGAATAATGTTCAGGGAGAAGTTTTGCAAGGATTGCAAAGCAGGGACTTAGGAGGGTGCCTTGAGCTGGCATTCAGCACTGGAGTGGAAAGGAGGATGTGTGGCTGTAGGAGAACAGGAGGAGGCAGCATGGAAGGATGCGGCAGGATCCACATCCCCTTCTTGTGTCTGAAGGGTCTCTTTTGAATCTCTTTCTCGGCTTAATAGTAGTGCTGGCCCAGTAGTGCCTCTTTGTGTCCCTTTACAGGTCAAAGAACGAAAAGCAAATTTTGTGTATTTTGTGTACATGGTAATAAAAGAATCTTCAATATTGAAGGGACAATGGCTAAGACACTTTACCTCTTTTATAAATAATACTGGGGATCTTATCCTCTTCAGGCGTACATAAAACAATAGCCTGGATATGATTTAGGTTCAAGATTTAGGTTTAAAACTAAATGATAATTATAAATGATAATAAAAAAAATTAAAAATGCTGTTGCCACCATGACATTCAATGTTACCATGGCAATAATGAGAACATAGGAATGTCAGAAGCTCATTACTTAGTGAAAGACCAAAATTTCTGGTCAACTGTTTTGAATGTTCCAGAGATATCTATAACTTTGGCACATTCCAAGGTTCAAGGTTCAAATTTCCTTTTATTTTCACATAATAATGCATGAAAATGGATGATATAAACTTTTGCTGTCATAAAGTAAACAAAGAGGCACTATGAGCATTGCCCAGAGCCTCTTGAAATCAAAGAGCCAGAAGAGAATCCCGTCAGAATCACTGAGGGTTCACCTCCAGGACTCCCTTAGTCTCTGCAGCCACACAGACTTCACTGCAAACCATCGGTAACCCAGCTTCCGATTCAAACCTCCGACACGATCAGGAAGCTTTCAGCACTTTGGGACCACCCTCTCGAATCCTGGTTCTGATGTGGCAGCTTCCAGCAGCCCGGAGCCTGTATGGATTCTTCTACCGCAAGTTGCCTATAGCCCTCAGCCTATGTGAATTCTTCAGCCAGCGAGCCCCTTGCTGATCCGCTGCTGCAGTCACCCTCCAATGCTTCTCCTTCTCACTGGCGCTGCCATCTCAGCCACAGACTTCCGTGGTTGCAGGATTTTAAAAGTTTCACCGTTGGGTCATTTAACAGGCTAGTTTAAAGCCATTTCCATTAGAGCCAGGCAGTAGGACCCTGCAGAGCAGCACAGGGTTTCCGCTCCACCCCTGTCCTGGGTCCACACTAGTGTCTGCATGCCGTTACAGCAGCTCCGGCATTACCATCTCATCTGGACTACTGAGGAATGTTCTGAGCTAGATGCATCTGCTACAGGGGCTGGATGGCAACATCCTACAATTTCAAGTTCTTGCTAAGCCCTACGTCATAAGCAAATCACTGATAGAATGCTTGGGAGTGAAAAATTGATGCCACACTGATGTAATGCAAACATCCTAATAGAAGCTTAGAACAGTAAATAAAGAAAAATAATGCACTTCGATTATAATTGTTTCAATTATAAACAAAATATTCTTGTGATAGGTTTCCTAATTTCCTTTGGCCTCACTGAGTCTATTTTCTTTTCACCCTTTACTCCTTCGCTGACAAATTTACATTGTTGATTGTCCAAAACAGGCCAAAGAATTTCATTGATTTTTCCTTCAGCATGGCTTCCCAGTTTTAAATGGATCAGATAGGCCACCTGTTCAACCAAGAAGCGGAGAGGCTACATGACAGTGCAAGCCAACATACCAGTTTCTGCTGAACAGGGTCCTTGTCCTCTGTGAACTGTTTGTATCATCCAAAGCAGGAGGAGATCTGAGTTTAGTTATTTCCAGATTTGACACAATTCACCTCAATTCTGATTTGCTCATACTGTACTTGGATCATCGTCAGTTCGTTGCTCCCACTGTACCTTGTTTATACTTTCAATACTTCCACATTATGCTGGCACAAAGAAAGAAGAGTGAATCAGAAGGTGGACAGCCAGCACCTTTTCCCCAGGGCAGGGATAGCAAACACCAGAGGTCATCTCTACAAAGTGAAGGGAGGAAAGTTTAGGAGAGATATCGGAGGTAATTTTTTTTTTACACAGGAAGTTGTGGGTGCCTGGAATGCCTTGCCAGGGGTAGTGGTGGAGGCTGAAACATTGGGGGCACTTATGAGACAGGAACATGGATAAATTAAAATAAAGGGTTATGAGGTAGGAATGGTTTAGTATTTTTTTGGTAGGAATATATAGGTCAGCACAACCTCAAGGGATGAAGGACCCATACAGTGCTTTAATGTTCTATGTATGTGATTTCTCAAGACAAGGTTCAGTTTGTAAAACAAGATATAATTTTATTCGCCGAAAAAGCCTTTTGTTCCCCAGCACTAGAACAAAACTGACATTGTTACCAGAGGTATTTAGAAACCTCAGGGATTTAATCCTCAGTGAATGCAATGGCCCTGTGAATGCTCCATTCCAAACAAAATATGGACTTAATGACCTAATGAAAGCGACCTTCATTAAACTTCTTTCATACTCTGGCCTTGAATTTATGTGTGGGTGCATCCCAGAGGTTAGACACAAAAATGTAGCCACTTTGTCTCTTCAATCTCAGGACATGCCAGAGATCCCTGAAAAACTCACATGAAATCAGACCAAATGCTATGCAAACACAAGGGCTAGAGAAACTCAGCAGGTCATGCAACATCTTCAGGAAGTAAAGGGTAACCAACGTTTTGGGCCTGAGCCCTTCATCAAGGTATGAGCAAAATATAGGCAGGCACCTGAAAGTAAAGGTGGGGGAGGGAGAAAGAGAGGAACGCAGGGACGAAGGGACTGAAAACAGGTAAGAGGTCTTAGGTGGATGTAGGTGGGAGGGTACAACAGAACAAAAGCTGAGAAGTGTTGGGGAGGGGGTAGCTCTGAATAGAGAGGAAAGGGATAGGGCTGGGGAGCTGGGAGACAGAGGGATAGGGAAAGAGAGAGACTGGGAGGAGGGGTTTAACAGAAGCTGGAGAAGTTGATGCTAATGGCTTCTGTTTGAAGAGTGCCCCAATAGAATATTAGGTTTTGTTCCTCCATTTTGTGGATAGCCTGGGTTTGATATTGCTTTAGGCCATGGATGGACGTCAGTGTGGAATGGTGTGTGGGATTAAAATGGTTGGTCACTGGGAGACCCCTGCTACTGCAGCAGAGAGAGCGAAGGTGCTCAATGAAACGATCTCCAGTCTGCATCCAGTCTCTCCAATGTAGAGGAGGTCACAACAGGAGCACCGGATACAGCAGATGACCCCCGTAGATTCACAAGTGAAGAATTGCTTCACTTGAAAGGACTGTTTGGGGCCTCGAATGGTGGTGAGGGAGGAGGTGTGGGCACGTGTAGCATTTCTTGCACTCATAGGGGTCAATGCCGAGAGGGGCAATAAGGTGGAAAGGGATGAGTGGATAAGGAATCCTGGAGGGAACGGCAGTGGCATATTTGTGGAAAATTGCAATCAATGTAATAATATCAGCTCAAAAATACATCAAGCTCTCAGTGCTGTAGGGATCTCCCAATGCACCAATTGATTCCCCACCCAGCCCAGCCATCGATCCCCCTATCCTCCCCTCCCGTCCCCACCTTGTCCATGCCGACACCCTTCCCCAGGCTATACCTGCAGATGCCTCTCGAGCACCACTGCTTCCAGACAAATCAAGGCTGAATGTTGCAACTCTGCAGCCACCACCGCTCCATCCCCTCGAGGGCCCAGCAGCCCTTCTGTCCCCATGGCCCTCCTGCATCCACGCCAGGCTCCTTCGCACCCCCCTTCCCTCCCTCCTCAGCGGTGCAAACACAATTTAAGGCAGGGCTGCCATTTTGCGGGACCAAGTGGGGGGTCCACTCTGAGCCATGATAGTACCAGAGGCATGGTGATGATGCATGCTGCTGCTTTTTCTCCCTCTCTGCCCACCTGCTGCTCTGCCCAGGCTGTGTACAGCATAGCCTGACAGCAGATGTGGGTCACCGGCCGCCTGACGATTGACGGGACAGCAAGCCAGTGGAAAGCGAGGTTGGCGCCAGCCCGGCCAATGGGAAGTCTGGAGGGGAGGGGCCACATTCACTCGGAGGGCCCCTGCTGCAGACTGAACAAATCCAAGTTAAAATAGCAAATGTGCCCCAGTTATATCTTAGAACAAACTGTGATTCACACCTTAAATTTCCTGCCACTTGAAACTGAACGGCAACAAACCCTTGATATGCAACTGGATCCATCATGGAAGTCAACTGACTTTAACGACCATATCACTTCATGACCATATTACTGTTTCCTTAATGCCAGATGAAGCCAAGAAATTAAAACAACAGTAGGCCTCAGAACATTGTGATGGTTGCTTCGTACTATATCACCCCAAGTCTCTTCTCTTTCTTTGGCTTGGCTTCGTGGACGAAGATTTATGGAGGGGTAATGTCCACGTCAGCTGCAGGCTCGTTTGTGGCTGACAAGTCCGATGCGGGACAGGCAGACACGGTTGCAGCGGTAGTCTAATCATACCATAACTGCAGAGCCCTGTATTCAGGAACATTCCCGATCTCAATCTTATATATATTTAATGACTGAATATCCACAACAAGAGGAGCAAGGAATTCCAAAGATTCACAATCTCCTGATAGTCCTAAATGTTCCACTTCTTATTGTGAGGACATATGGCTGAGCTCTAGATCCTCGCTCCCAACAATATCTGCGTGCAATTAAACATTTTCCATATTTGTCCCGTCTACAACCCGGGGGGTTGTATCAGTGCCCAGCCGAGTTGATTCGGAGTTAACTCGGCTCTAATGTGAACAAGCAACCTGTTCAACTGGATATCATTAGTGACGTCGGTGTCTATTTGCATGCGTCAGTCTGGTAGTTATAATATCAGTAAAGTTATATTTCACAGAGCAGTTGGTGGGGCTGTTAGCGCACGACTGGTGAAGCTGTCACAGGGGGGCCAGAGGAGCTGTCAGTGCGTACCTGTGCCTTAAATCATCTTAAGATTACTTATACAATGTAAATCCTATGTAAATAGTTGTTACCCTCTAATGTTTAGGGAATAATGACAAAAAAAATAGTCTGTACATATTCAGTACATGAGTTGCAGCAACTAATAAAGGACCATAACAATGGCTGCACTGTAGTACTTGGCTAAAATAAGGTACAAATACCAAAGTTCTGCCATTCCACCAACTGGCCAAGAAGGCCAATGAGATATTATAAATTATCTGGATGGTTCCAGGAAAGGTTGTTCTTCTTTACATAGAATGATCACAGAACTAGCATTAGTGCTCAGCCCAATGACCTCTCAGTCCCCAAGTGATCCCATATTATAAAAATCATTATGCTCCAGAGTTCCAGAGTTTTATTCTCTCTAACTGGTCATCTGATAGATGAAACTACGGTTTGAAATGTCCTGATAAAGACGATGCTGTACTGCCTTTTCATCTTGATATTGTGCAAGTTAACTTCCTACACCTTCGTGATTTGCTACATCTTGAATAATGAGCAGGAAATTTATACATATGCATAAACAAATATTAAAAAAAAACATTATTACAAACATTTCAAGATTTGGCACTAGGTCTGTCAGATTGTTAGGGAGCTGGTCTGTGGGTTTGTCCTAAGTTTGTACAGTTTGAAGCCCACTGCAGTAGATTTTCCCACAGTCTTTTATACATGGTGTACGTATGTCTTATTAAATTGTGCATGTTTTATTCCATGGTCTTTTATAAATTGTGTGCATATGTGCTTTTATTCCTCTATGATTTCATTGCCCTGTGAGCATGTAATACTTCACTTGGGACATCACCACTGGAGATTGGGGCCTCCTTAGATCTGCAACATCCACATGAACAAGGGAATTCAATATCCAGTGTGAATGGCTCACCTGGTATGGCAACGCAGGTCTTTTCCTCGTCTATTTAGTGGGTTGCCAGTGTCAAAGGGGCTATTGTCAAATTAAATGTGTCCGTCCTTTCCTTTGTGGAAGAATTCTACATTCGCATGATGAATTGTGAACCGTAGAACACAAAAATAGTCTTTCTCTCTCTCTCTCTTGCTCTCCTGTATCTTGTAGGCACTTGGAGGTGGCCAGGACCGGGAGAAAGGCACACAATAAAACTGCCATACCCTGGATGCGCCCATAGGGAGTGGTCCCTGAGGAAAGTGAAGAGAGGAGGGAGGAGGAGAAGACAAGCCTGATGGGATCATGTTGGAGGTGTCAGAAATTGTGGAGGATCATATCTCAGATGAAGAGGCTGGTGGGGTGGTAGGTGAGGACAAGGGGAATCCTGTCCTTGTTGCATCTCGGGACAGAGGGGCCAAGGTAGATGTGTGGGAAATAGAGCTTCAATTGGAAATTTTATAATGGTTGTAAACTAATGTAACAACAGGAACCTAAGTGCTAGCTCACACCATATATTCCTTATTCATGAAAATGGGTGTGATAGTACAGATCTATCACCAATGTATATAGTGTATATAGTTACTGTATCTAGACTGTGCTTACAGCGATTGGCTGAGAGCTAAGCCATGCCTATTGTCTGGGCCTTAAAGGGTTGTGTCCCTAGTCAGGTCGGATCATTCTGAACTGGTCAGCCACCTGTGAAGAGCTCCTGTCTTTTGCTAATAAAAGCCTTGGTTTGGATCAACAAGTCTTTGGTTCTTTCGACGAGCTCTATAGTAGGTGTCACCACTAGTTTAGTCATCCTTTGTGTAACTCTGTCAAGTTCAAGGACCGGCAATTGGGAAAGATTTTTAGTTTTATGACATGCCATAAAATTGCATTAAAAGAAACAGCAGATATATACCATGTCTCAGTGAGGATAAATTACTCAAAAAATTGCAATAAAACACCAGAAAAATGACTTTGTTTCCTGTTGTGCCTGAAAATCTGGTTGCAATTTGAAGAGCCTCTGACTCAGTGCAATTTTAGAAAACTGGTACATGAGTCTCAACTTGGGAGTGGGTTCACTTCTAAGAAGAAAGATGCGATTGGGCCAGTGGATCGATCAGCAGCTGCATCCAAAGGAAACTTCAATGTTTTGTAGTTATGCATGAAAACTAAAAACTTGTTTACACGCGGATTATGCATGTCTCTGGGATAAAATGTGGATATAATTCGTTAGTGTAGGTGTTAGCCAAATGCTATTCGTCACTGTCTGTAAGATGTTTGTACATTCTCCTCTTGACTGTATGGGTTTTCTCCAGGAGTTCCAGTTTCTTCCCACCCTCCAAAAATAAGGGCTTTGTAGGTTAATCAGTGTATCTGGGTGGCGTGGGCTCACGGACCGGAAGGGCCTGTTACCATGCTGAATCTCTAAAATGAAAAAAAAAAGTTCCAAAAGATAATAGTAATCGAGAAAAAAGCCACATGCCAGGTGTAGGAGAGAACACCAGACAATCAAAGAAAACTTATTTGTTCGAGTTGTAAGAATGGAGAGTGGAATAAGGTAAGTGATTTTTTTTTATATTCACTGCATGTGATTCTATCAACTTAATGATGGTGAAGCAATTTGGTATTGTTGTTCCATGAAACTGACAGCAACATCTGGATTTCCATGCATATGTATTTTAACGTTGAAATCCCAAAGTTGAAGAAAATGATTTAGCATTCCTTCACAGGTTGGATTGCTTGCAAACCTCTTTAATGGAATCAAGGGAAATAGTTTGAATTGACATGCATTTAAGGTATTTCCCAATCAGTCCCATGATAAAATACCCTGAAATACCTAGTTTTGTTGCATGATGTCCCAGGAGTTTTTAGTGGTTTTCTGAGCCATAATTATTCTTCAGCAAACTATCTGGCCCCCCAAAATTAATTTTACATATGTGTATTGCAGTTTTCTCAAATAAACATTTCAAAATATAAGGGCTTTTAAAATAAAAACTGTTTTGTTCTCAAACTTCAGCATTGGTGTATCAGCTTTACTTTTTGGTATTCTGTAAATTGTTTAAAAAGGTTGAGTATAAATTGTACTTTATTTTTCCAACTATTCTGGCAATGTATTAGCAGAAAACCGTATCATAACTGCTGAATTTACAGATTTCCTGCTTTGATTACTGACAGTGATAGGCATTGGAAGATAGCATTTCACCACAGATATCATCAGCTTTCTTGCATTATCTTCTTTGTGGCCAATACAGAATACAATTGGTCTGTGGCAGGCTACAGATTCTTGGCTAATATTTTGTGATCCAGTGTCTTTAAAATAGAAGAGGTTGAAGAAAATATTTTTCACAAATTTAAAGTTCATTCACATTTCAATTGCAAACTTCCTTCATATTTATCAGAAGTATGTTTTCCTCAGAATCAAACTGCTTTGTATAATTCTTTACCAAAAGCATAACACTAACCATAATAGAAAAGATAAAGTGGAAATGTTTACATTGCGAAAACAAAATGGAGGACTTACCTGAGGATGGGGCATAAAAAGGATGTGGAGAATGAATCATAACACTAATTAAAATAAGTCATGATAAACACTAATTATATGTGTAAATCCAAGGTAGGGACACTATGCCCATATTGTTTCAAAGCAATGTGTGTTGTGGTATTATATATGGCATTTTCAGGCTGACCTGATTGGCACTTCTTTATTAGTTTAAAAACACAGAAATGCTGGAGGGACTCAGCAGGTCTTGCAGAGTCCATAGGAGGTAAAGATATATTACCGATGTTTTGTATTGGCATTTCTGTGTTTTTACTACAGTCACAGTGTCAACAGACTTTTGTGATTCACTTCTTTATTGGAGATTTAATATGCAACAGGGATTGTCTCTTGTCATCTGCAGTTCAGGTTTGATTATTCCCAAAGCTGAGATAAGTTCAGAGGCAAAAGGGAAAACTGTCACTTGTAACAAGACTTATGTGAATGAAAAGTCCTCGATATGTCATATGTTTCAAGGTGTGACATGTAGGTGGTACAGCCTGAATAAGATTTTTTAAACCACTGCAGGAACACGAGCACGAGTATGCAAGAAAAGCTCTGCAAAAACTATCGTGCTATCTTGTTGTTTACTTTTTCTTTAATGGTGGTAAGATTCTCGTTATCTGGAATTCAAGAAAGTGGCAGCCTCAAGCAAACAGTGGAAAATAGATAGGTAAAAAAGTTTGTTGATCCACACAACACGCAATCTCAAGCCACCAGCTAATTCACTTATCTGGCATCTACCAATCTCCATAGGTGCTTGAGGCCAGGGGTTTTAATTTTAAGACTTGAAAATAAATTCAATGATTGGTTTTAGCTTGGACAGCATTTGCCATCAATGCCTGGACAGCATTGGGATTTTTCATCATTCATTAGGAGGCAGTAATATGTGAAACGTCTGGGATTGAATAAGTCCATTTGTATCACCAACCTACAACATGACACAAAGGAAGATATATATTGGAAATTTAATTGACTGTAAAACAAATTTAGGATAGAACATGAAAATATACATGGCATAATTAGCAAACTTGCGTATGACACCAAAGTGCCCCATATTATAGATAGTGAAGGTGGTTGCCAAAGATTGCAGCAGGATCTTGAGCAGTCAGGCAGTTGGGAGTAGGACATTCACAATGAATGGTATGGATCTGCGAGTGGTGTAGAACAGAGGGATCAAGGAGTACAGGAACATAAACTTTGAACATGGCATCACAAGCAAATAGGGTGGTCAAAAGGCTTTCAGCACATTGGTCTTCATCCAAGTACTGAGTATAGAAGATGGAAGGTCATTCTGCAGCTGGTATAAGATGTTGGTGAGGGCCCATTTGCAGCATTGTATTCAGTTTTGGTCATCATGTTACAGAAAGATATTGTCAAGCTGGAGACGGTACAGATAAAATCTGTGAGGACAATGGCAGGACCCAGGAGCCTGAGCTGTTGAGAGAAACCGAGCAGCCTGGGGCTTTATTCCTCGGAGTGCAGGAGGTGAGGGGTGATCTCACAAAAAATTACAAAACTATGAGAGGAATAAATTGGGTGAACACAAAGAGAGGTTTAGTGGGAAATGGGCCAAACGCAGGCAGGTGGGACTAATGTGGGTGGGACATTTTGGTTGTCTTGGGAAAGTTTGGTTGAAGGGCTTGTTTTCATGCTGTATGATTCTATGACTGTATAAAAAGATGCATTATGGGAACATTGGAGTTTTTTCTGCTGCAGAAAATATACGCAGGAACCTGCATTTTGATTATTATGAATCACCTGAGACAATGTGCCAATGTGGCCTATTGTAACTGGTGGAGCGCCATAGCCTATACAAAGAGAGCTCATTTTAATAAAAATTTAGCTTTAACAATTTAAATCAAGCCTGTATATGTTCAGCATGGAAATATACAGGAAAAAAAAGCACGCCACAGGAAAATACTATTTAATTAGGGAGGACATGATTTTCCAGACCATGTCCTTTTTTTCGAACTTTGCCCTCTGTTATTGTGTTGTTTCCTTGGCTTATTGTAATCATATGGTCATTCCCAAAATAACCTGCTTGAGATTTTATTTTGGAAAATAGGGCAAAGGAAGGACCATAGATATGATTTTAGTGATAAAGGAGACTCTAGTACATATAAGTTCAAGCTAAAAAGCAGTTGATAAATTGACCTGGATAGAATATTGACTAATTGGGCTCGTGAGGTACGACCTTCCCTTCATGAAGCCATGCTGACTATCCCTGAGTGGACTGTTCTTCTCCAAATGCTCATAGATCCTATCCTTAAGAATCCTCTCCATTAGTTTACACACCACTGACATAAGGCTCACTGGTCTACAATTCCTAGGATTCTCCCTATCACCTTTTTTAAACAAGGGGACCATATTTGCCATTCTTCAATCCTCTGGCACCTCCCCTGTGGCCAAAGAGGACTCAAAGACCATAGCCACTGCCTCAGCTATCTCTTCTCTCACTTCCCATGGTAACTTGAGGTACATTGCATCTGGTCCAGGGACCAATGTTTTTAAGATCCTTAAATCTCTTCCTTAATCTCAACATTGTCCATCAAACAAGCCTGTTCTATTCCGATCTCACCCTGATCCAGGTCCTTTTCTCTTGTGAATACTGAAGCAAATTATTCATTTTGGACCTCCCCAACCTCCTTCGCCTGCAGGCACATGTTGCCTGTTTTATCCTTTGGTGGCTCCACCTTCATTCTCACCATCCTTCTGTTCTTCATGTAGGCATAGGACGCCTTGGGGTTCTCTTTAATCCTACAGGCCAAAGCCTTTTCATGCCCCTTTCAAAATCTACTACGTCCTTTCTTATGCTCACACAGAGGGTGGTGGAAGCATGGAATGAGCTGCCAACTGAAGTTGGTGAATGAGGGCTGAAGTTTATTATTTAAGATCAATTTGGACAGGTACATGGATGGGAGGGGTATGGAGTTATATGGAGTGGAGTGCAGACCAGTGGGACTAGGCAGAATACTAGTTCAGCACAGACTGGAAGAGCTGAAGGGCCTGTTTTCTGTGCTGCCTGCGGAGTGTAGCCCAGATTGTCAGGGTGTAAGCATGATGGATGTCTGGAAGCACCTGGGAAAGAATGATGTAAAACGACTCAGAAATAACCATTACCACATTTCCTTCTTGTAAAGATCAACTTTCAATTGCACAATGCTGAACAAAATGATGTTACATGATGACATTTCTAGATAATACACTTTGGAAGTAAAAGAACTAGAACAGACTACTTTATAAATTTGAGCAGACAGAAGAAAATTTGCAGAGGATCCATCATGGATTTAAATGCAAACAAAATCATCAAAAAGAGAAAAGGAATGCCAGCATTTTTATTTGAAGTGGAACACAAGAAGGTTGGAGTCATGCTGTAGCTTTCAATCATCGATAAAGAAAACCAAAAAAGCTGGATACCTCTGAGCACCACAGGGTTAGAAAGAGAATATGTGCCTTTGGAGCCACAAGGCTTAAATTTAGCAGCATGGTATCTCAACAGGGAGTAATCGATCGTGTTATATGGCGAGCTCTCCACTGGCCGCCGAGACAGAGGTGCACCAAAGAAGAGGTACAAGGACTGCTTAAAGAAATCTCTTGGTGCCTCCCACATTGACCACCGCCAGTGGGCTGATCTCTCCTCCAACCGTGCATCTTGGCGCCTCACAGTTCGGCGGGCAGCAACCTCCTTTGAAGAAGACCGCAGAGCCCACCTCACTGACAAAAGACAAAGGAGGAAAAACCCAACACCCAACCCCAACCCACCAATTTTCCCTTGCAGCCGCTGCAACCGTGCCTGCCTGTCCCGCATCGGACTTGTCAGTCACCAACGAGCCTGCAGCAGACGTGCACATACCCCTCCATAAATCTTCGTCCGCAAAGCCAAACCAAAGAAAGGAGAAGAATTGCACAACTGAATCTGCATTTCCTAGAATGTGGAAGATTTAGTTAACCTGAACAAAGAACTAATTGGAAAGATAAAGAAAATTTTCCACCGGTTGAAGCCTGGGATAAATAGACATAGTCTAAATACACTCGACAACAATTTTTTTTTTCCACAGTGTTTGCTTCCTGAAAACAAATAGGGGATTATTTTAGGCAACTTTAAGATGAACAGAAAGATCAGTTCAGATTTGCTGCCTCAGATAGGAAGTTGGAGAAACATTAAATTAACGTTAATTAAATTTCACATGCTTAATCACATAGTGAATGCTTCCACAACACGTAAGTTCAACTGACCTAAAAATGTCTCACTGCTGATTTTTATTTTTGCAACTGATGCCTCTCATATCAGCGTCTGGCAATAGTTGGCCAGCATTGCCTTTTTCCATGGTTGCGATGTCCTGGTGAAATCTTTCACCATATTCATAACTGAATGCACCAAGATCAACAGGGATGAATACCAAGGGTCAATGCAGAAAATTAATTTTCAATGACATGCTGCGCTTTGTGGGTTTGAATGCTTGAAGTAGACTTAAAATATGACAGGAAATCACAAAAATAAGTCATACCCCCCAAAAAATGTGATGGGAAAGTTTTAAGCTGATTTTCATGATCAGCAGCCTAAAACCCATAAGCAACACCCAAAAATGTTCAGGAAGAAACATATTCGTTGTCCAGTGTTACCAATGACTGAGTAAGAAACTTTTACAGGCTAGACGAGAGAGGGACTCCTTCCCCAAAACTTAATTGATATTTGATCAGTTGTGAATTATGAAACTGGTGAGCTATTAAGAATTTGACTAACCGGAAAGATTGAGGGGTATGAGGAAAGAAGGTTATCACCGAACAACCAATTTAGTGGAACAGACACAAAGGGCACCGTGCTCTGTTCCTGTGTCTATGCTCTGTATGATGGAATAATCAATCTTAGTTGGGTCTGGAAGAATCTACATAATAATTCCCTAAGTATGCTGCTATCTTCCTTGGAGATACAGGGAATGTATTTGCTCATGTCTGTGATTAATTGGCAGCTATTAGTTTTGCTCATTGGTTTTATGCCTCATTTATGGACCTAGATATCAAAGACAGATCCCAAAATGCTCATCTCTAATTGCTCCAGTGATTGCTTATTTAAAGGAAGACTGCAGTAAGCATGAAATTGAATCTAAAGTATTATATGTTTAATGTTTGAACATATTTGCACCATCCTTGATTACATACATATGGATGGATGGATGATGTAACTGCTGGTTTTTGAAACAACATTACATATCTAATGTTTCGTTTCTTATTACAGCTGAAGTATGTTTATAATGGCAGCAAATAAAATGAATTTAATAACAATCATCAAATCTTTCAACATTAATTGACTCTGATTAAAAAATAGTTTTCTATTAAAGCCCAATATCCACACTCATTGTATGTTGTTTCTCCATCTGGCAGACAGAAGTTTGAACAAGAACAAAGCTCATAAATTATATCTGAGAATTGTTTCCATCTAGACCTACAGGGGGTGGGGGTAGTTTCTTCTGCAGTTGTTGCTTAGGATTTATTTCTACTTGCTGGAATCAAAGTTGACCTTTGAGAGGATCTTAGGGTAGAAATGCTATCACACCCAAATTCCCCTGAAGAGGTCAGGGGCAGGACCACAGGAAATTAGACTGATGGTCTCATTTATATATTACCAGCAAGTTGCACACACCTTCGAAATCTCCAGAGGATTCTAAAAAAACTCTTTCAAGGACTGTGTCTGTAGCTGGCAACACTTGATGCTCATTCCTAATTGTCCTTGGGAAGGTCATGATGTGCTGCCTGCTTGAACTGATGGTGGACATACTTCAACAGTGTATTTGGAATTTAGGTCCTGTGGTGATGAAGGAACTTCCATGTCTTGGCGCAGTGTGATGCTTGGAGAAGAACCTCAAACACTGCATGTATCAAATGCCCTTATCTTTCTAAATGGTCAAGATTGTGGCTTGGAGTGTGCAGTTGAAGAAGTTTTGGTGAGTTCACACACTACATTTTGAAGCGCATTAGCAATAGAGGGAATGTATGTTTAAGGGCTGTGGATGGGATGCCAATCTATTTTGACCTGCATGGTGGTATGTTTCTTGATGGTGATAAAGCTACATGCTTCGAGGTGTGCAGAAAATATTTTCTCACCCTCCTCTATTTGCTGGGAAAGTTTAAGGAAGTCCAGGTGAGATTCATACTCTATAGTATAAATACCAAGTCTGTGATCTGCACTTCAATTACTGTTCAGTGGCTCTGTATGTTGTTCATAGGGCTTGTCCTCATGCAATCGTTCAGTGGAAATTGTGATCTCTCCAGAACCAGCCTGAAAGACCCCGAGGAAAGGACAACTACAGTTACTGATAATGTTGTTAGCAAAGTATTGTAAGGTAAAACATCATGAGATGGGAATGTGTAGGGAGTTACCCTGTACAGGGCAGTTAACAACAAGGGGAGGTGTCCTTGTACTCCTGTTAGGTAAAACATCATGAGATGGGACCGGAGAAGGAGTCACCCAGTACTAAGGAGTAACAGAATGCATCCTTGTACTTACAAGATAAGAGAGACATTGATGGATTGAGAGGCAGGAAGCTAGCAGGGAAAGGATAGCAACAGTTTTAGTCATTGGACAAGTAATGATATGATGATGTTCTAAGCATGTATCCAAGGGTATAAAAAATCACCATTTTGCTGATAACGGCAGAATGCATTCTCCGACTAACTTTGTTAGTCGCAAGTGTTACAATCCGGTAATAAAGAACAAAGAACCCTGATTTCGACTCAGCCTGGTGTTTGTCTCACTCATTCATGAACAAAGCAGACCTAACAGTATGCAGCTGGACAAGTGGCTGAGTCAGGTTGCAAATCACTGGGAAGGACTTTTGGAGTGATCAAGTTGCTTCAATCATTGCTGCTCAGTCAAGCTGATGGAAAGGGACTACTATCGGAGAGACCTCCTACTGAGAACCCTCCATTTTCCACCTTTCTGGGCCTCTCTTCAATCTTTCCATCATACTGAAGGCAAATATATCTCCTTGTGGTTATCAACGGCTGGACGAGGCTGTATTTAATCAATGCTTTAAGTTGTGGCACTCTATCCACTAATAAATCTGCCCAATTTACAAACCTTCCAGTAAAATATCCTTGAGAACTGTTTTGAAGACCATGAGAAGCTGTAACGGCTGGAGATGCTGTAATGGCAATGCTGGTACAGACCTATGAAAAGTTGGGAGTGGAGACACAGCACTCCTCTGCAGGGTTCTACTGCTCAGTCCAATTACTGTCCACTCTATACAGTTTCTCAATATCAGTTTATTTAAACAGCCTATTAAAAGCGCCAATGGTATTTTATTTAAAAACCCTGTGACCACAGGGTCTGGGCCCAAGATGGCAGTGCCTGTATTCGACAGAGACCTCAAGGGATTGCAGACTCCAGTGAACCACCATAATGGGGAAAACATCCACCACCATTGAGAAGAAAAGTTAGAGGAGAAGATCCAACGGAATGGTGACCATGGCAGCAAAATTCTGAGGGGGTCTGCAGCTGAAGAACACACAGGTGGCGGGCTGTTGGCGACTTGAGGTGAGGAATCCACGTAGACTGTGGGCTGCTGGCGACTTGTGGTCAAAGGACTCACACCAAGCTGTGTACTGCTGGAGACTGGCTGAAGGGGTACCGGGTGCTGGAACCCGGATGCGAGAGGTTGCTGATAGTGAGAAGGGCTCCTGCGGGCCTCGGATGCCGAAGGCTTCCTGATCAGGTCAGAGGTTTGGATCCAGAGCTAGGGTTTGCCAATAATTTTGATTGAAGGCTGTTTCCCTGCAGAGTCTAGGGGAGGGCTGGAGACGAATGCATGGACAGTCAGTGACTCTGAAGGGATTCTCTTTTGCTTTTCTTTCCCTGACTGTAAGGGGCACCGGGCAATTTCTGCTGATGGTGAATTTTTGTCTGCCTTATGGCAAATGAAATGCAATTTCATGTAATATTACATCTGTTTAATTACATAACAATAAAAGAATCTTGAAAATCTTGGATGGATTCTTACAAAACCCTTAGAATCAGTATTTATTGTCATGAACAAGTCATGAAATTCATTATTTTGCAGAAGCATCAGAATGTAAACGTTCATATAATCCACCTTACAAAAATAAATAAAAACAGTGCACAAAAAGTCAGACAGTGTCTTTGGTTCATTGATCATACAGGAATCTGATGGTTAATGATTGATCATTCAGGATCTGATGCTCAATATATGATATTAGCTGGATCATTGTGAGCCAAGTTGGCTGTATGGTGTCAAATCATCCCTGCATAAGGATTGATGTTACCATTTGTGTATTTAGCATAATTCTGCTAGGTATGTGCAGGGAGGTGGGACTAGAAAGGGGTGTTTGGTTCGGTGCGGACTAGAAGGGCCTAATGGCCTGTTTCCGTGCTGTAATTGTTATGTTATATATGTTATGAGTGATGCGGGTATTTACCAATTGGCCAGATGGGGAAAACTGTATTGCAAGCATGCATACATGTAGCATCAATTCAAATCAAATAAACATTCATGGCACTCATTGTGAGCAAATATTGCAGGTTTAATCTAACTCGAGCCTGCAGCTGACGTGGACTTTTTACCCCCTCCATAAATCTTCGTCCGCGAAGCCAAGCCAAAGAATCTAACTTGTGAGGTCTCATTAACCATGAGGTAGTACTGCCTTGGTAGGAGACAGTCTCATAATAGTGTGAGACTCTGAAATATGTTAAATACATTTAGCTCTGAAACAATGATCTTGAAGAATATATATGTAGTTGCCTTAAAATATTACAATTTAATTCCAATATACTCATGGATACCCCCACAGACATTTTATGTAATTATGTATTAAATTTGCTATCCACTACGACATCACTTTTTGGGAACAGTATTTTGGTCTACTTGTCTATTTTTGACTTACCAACTCTCCATTGATGCAGCAGATTGCACAACCTGTTAGAATTTTACTTGCCTATTAACCATTAAAGAACCAAATGTTCCAGTGGGTCTCGGAGTGAAGCATATGTTTGTACTCAATACGTTTTATAAGCACATGTGGGCTGCAGCACGTTGACATGTCCTAAATCATAAGCCTTGGGGCAAACAAGTCGAATAATTGGAGTAAGTAAATTGTAAAGATAAATCTTCTGTTTGGCCTCCATTAAGAGCAATAAAATTATCATAATTTGACAATAGAAAACACCACTTGAAGCTTTTCATAGACTTAATTAAAAACGTAAACTGCTAGTTAAAACTAAAGTGTTATTGCCCACAGAGTAGTGAACTGCAACGATTTAATTCCAACTTTTACTGCCAGGTGTTAATTAATGATACCCTTTTAACAATCTGAAGGACTTTGTCAAAAAGAATGTTTTATATTCTAAACATTCAATTTCATTATCATTTGTTTCTTTGGTTATTGAAGTGATGAATGATCGTAACATCTTTTCAGAATTTGGAAGTGGAATAGGTTTACCAGGTTTCATTCATAAAATGCTTAATATACTGCTAAAGAATGGTTTTCCTTTCTGGTTTGCTGTTTGTAAGAATTCCGTAATCTGTTTGGCTGCTTGGCTTACATAATAGCACGATGACAGATGAATGGCATGGAGCCCTAACCAAAGGTTTCAGACAGGACAGGGACTCTGCATAAAGTTTGTAATATCTTCCATTCACTGTTGAAAAGTTGTAACACTACATTCATTGCTGACATACATCAAACACTTCATGGGATAGACCCATAATGTGCTTTGTTTGGTCTAGTTTTTACATGCTCTGGTTTCATAACTGTCCAAGCATCTTCTCTTGGGTTTGTGTCATTAAAATGTCACATGATTGAAGTGCCCAAGAGGACTAGCTCATTCTGTAACCTAAGTTTAAGAATAGAAATTCAGCTGTCTTGAACTTAAAAATAAACTCATTGCCAATGTTTATTGTCAGAAAATTTCTTGTTCCAGGTGTTTAAAAGGAGAACAATAAGAAGTGAAGCAGAGTTTATACTGGCAGAAGATAATTTAAAGACAACAGCTGAAAAGAGAAATGTTTGGTGGATTCACAGCTAAGAAAGAAGGGAAAGGTTGAAGGAATCAAACCAGCAGGGTTTTGAAAAGGAAGAACCCAAGAGATATAAGTAACAACCTGAAGCAAGTCTTGATTAGACAGGGCATCAAAGTTTATGCAGGGAAGCTGTGCAGTGGGGCTGTGGGAAAATGGATCAGCTTATGACTAATGGTGGGGCAGACTCAATGGGCTGAATGACCTGTTTCTGCTCCTCTGCTTTATTGACTTCTGGTTTAACTGAGGGTATGGTGGGTGTAAGATGCTTCCTGTTCTACTGTAGTTTGTCTTTACAATGTATTTACTACAATCTCTTCTCAGTGTGCCACTCAGTAAAGGAAGATTAAGAGGGTCGAGGAAATGTCTTTATCTGTTGTAGCTGATATGAGTCAATAAATATACTGAAGAAAGTTAGTATTCTTTGTAAAGCACTGGTAAAACAGAAGACTTGGATCCAGCAATGAAGAGAAAAAAAATTGGTTCATTGACCATATTGATTCCTGAGTCTCCTAAAACATGGCATTAGAAAAAATGCCAAAAATTGAGACATACATGTTCAATTTAATTATCAAATTGTGAGCAGCCTCCCAGTAGCTGGTTGGTTGCTTGATTTGACCCACCACTGCCTTCACTAGAACTGGGTGAGGTTGTGGTGTTTGAGGTTTAGAATCAAATTTAACACTTGGCTCATACTTTCCGATGGTTAAACATTCTCCAGCATCGTCAACCTCTCCCACACTCCCAGTGTCTTAAAGCTCGTAGGTGCCTGTCTGAAACTGAAACTGTGCCAATGAACCAAGCTTGGAAAGTGCAACCACGTGGAATTTTCTACAATCCCCCAAATACCTTTTGGTTCTACACCGTATCCATATTAGGAAATCAAAACTTCTAATTTTTTTCAGTACTCAATTCTTCACATTTTATCATCAAAACCTACATCCAATGAGTTTCAGAGTCAGGAAATTCTGTGGAGCCAAGAAGCCCACTACAAAGAATACTAACTTTCATCAGTATATTTATTGTCTCATAGCAGCTACAGCAGACACAACTCATAAAGACATTTCCTTCTGTTGTCAGATATATCTTGTTGGTTAAAGCATTTTCCACATAGTGTATTAGGACCAAGGAAAATTTATTTTAATTGAGCCCAGGTTTTAACATTGGATGATGAAAGGAAGACTTCAGAAGGCTGTTTTGAAAAAAAAACCTTTTCCAGTTAATTAACTATAAATTGAATGCCAGACGACACCCATGAAGAGGGAAAAAGACATAAAGTTTGAAGTAAATGCTCATTGGCTTGAAGCAGTAACACTATTTCTCTCTCCATGGGCGCTGTTTGACCTGATAAGTATTTCTAGGTATTTTATTGCAGTTCTGACAACCAAATGATTTTGCTTTTATAAGTTAGATGGTTTTGCTTTCCATCTGCTTGACTTTGTGCCAACTTAATCAGAACATTCCCCCCGGCCTTTGTCCAGAGCTCACCTGGAGGATTGTGTAAGATCGGTCAGACTGCAGGATGATTATCCTGTCACTCAGTATTTGGATAGATTTGCAATGGATCAGAAGATGGTACTTTTGTTCTGAAAGTTTGGGAAAGATAGTGAGGTAGAAGTTTCTCTTATGACATGCAATTCGTCGAGCCCACGAATGGAAATAGCAGGCTCTCTCAATAGCTGTGTAATGCCCTTTCCATGACACATTCCTCTGCACATGTATAGATTATTAGTTGGTAATAATCTAATTGTGAGCATCATATGGTTACAAAATCTGAATCATCAGGGTATCCCTTTTGACCCCACCTGGAGTATTGCATCCAGTTCTGGTCTCCAATTTTGAGGAAGGACATACTAGCTATAGAGGGTGTGCAGCGCAGATTTACAAGGTTAGTTCCAGGGATGGCGGGGTTGACATA
Organism: Narcine bancroftii; assembly: GCF_036971445.1. Classification (NCBI taxonomy): domain Eukaryota; kingdom Metazoa; phylum Chordata; class Chondrichthyes; order Torpediniformes; family Narcinidae; genus Narcine; species Narcine bancroftii. The sequence goes on along the minus strand of NC_091472.1, from coordinate 45,822,417 downwards.
TGCTGAAAGGCTAGAAAAACTGGACTTGTATCTGATGGAGTTTAGAAGGTTGAGGGGGGACATGATTGAGGTATACAAAATTATCAGGGGGATAATTACTTGTTCCCAATGATGGGGGAGACGAGGACTAGAGGGCATAGTTTAAGAATACAGGGTAGGCCCTTTAGGACGGAGATGAGAAAACATTTTTTTACCCAGAGAAGTGTGAATCTGTGGAATGCTCTACCACAGAGGGTGGTAGAGGCAGATTCGCTGATTATGTTCAAAAGAGAGTTAGATAAGACTCCAGTGGGCAAAGGAGTTAAGGGTTATGGGGATAAGGCTGGAAAGGGGTACTGATAGTAGTGATCAGCCATGATCTGTAAAATGGCGGTGCTGGCTCGACGGGCTGAAGGGCCTACTCCAGCTCCTATTGTCTATTGTCTATTGTCTATAAAATGAACATTATTTTATTTTCCAAATTGTGCCTGAAACATTCACGTTCATGCCTTGAAACATGCCAGAAATCTAACTGATGATGAGATTTACTGTACACACAGCTTGCAATAGCTCACATGGTGTTGGGCACTGATTTGACACAAGCTTTGTAAAGCTTTGGGAAATGCCCTGTTGTCATCATTCATAGCTCCACAGGAGCGGTCCTGCACCAGTGATATTTTAAGGAAATGTCAATCTCTTCCAACTTAGTTGCTAATTGATTATGGTACTATAGATCTAGGAAAATTAGGTTACTAAGCACCTTGTCCCAGTTTCCTTCTGCAAAACAATAGTTGCTCTTGGACATGGATGCTTTTGTTGGTACTCACCTTGCAATACTGTATATTGGAAGATTGAGCAGAGAAGGCTTGAGAATGAGAGTGGGCGTAGGGTGGACTCTGTAGAAGGATCTATCCTTACTGGGTATGAGTTAGCTATGTTTTTTAAAGTGTGTCCTCTTGGAAAATTCATCAGCTACTGTGGAGATCACAGAAGAGATAAGAACCCCATTGGCTTATGGCTATAAAGGTGTCATGAACATTTCTGGAATTTTATCGAACTTGGTCTGGAAGCAGAATGCAGAAAAAGAACTCTGATTAGTTAGGGTTGTAGGTTTCTTAATAAAGCCCACTGGTTTCCAGGCATTGCATGCCATCTCTGAGATGCACTGATTCAAACAGGGAAAGGATTCTTTCTTTAATCTCCAGTTTCAACATGTCAATAGGCAGAAAATAATGCAGGTGAATAACCAATATTTTGTGGAAAGATGGAAGAAGTGATGGCAGATTAAAGGTGTGAGGTGATGCATTTTGGGAAAACAAATTGTGGTAGGAAATATTCAGTAAGTGATAAAGCATTTGGGGTATTGTGTGCAGTTCTGGTTGCCACATTATGAAAAAGATGTGGCTGTGGATGGAGAGTGCAAAAGAGATTCACTAGGATGTTGACTGGACATTAATCATGGTATGAGATGGGGAAGATTGGGCTTTCTTCCATGGAATGACGGTGGCTGAAGTGTGTCCTGGTAGAAGCAGATAAAATTATGAATGGCATAGATAGGGGAGATTGTCAGAATCCTTTTCCAATGGAAGGGGTATCAAAAAAACCAGGAATGGCCTTAAGGTGAGAGGAAGAAGTTTTAAATGGAATCTGAGGGAAAGATTTCTTGAACAGAAAGTGGCTGATATCTGGAACATGCTTCCAGAGGAGAATCAGATGCACTCTTTAAGAAGTGTTTGGACAACAAGGATTTAAATAAACAAGACAGAGAAGGTATAGATCTAAAGTTAGTGTTGTGTGTGAAGGAAACGTGGCCTCCCTGCCTTTCTGGACTATGTGTAATGCAGGTGGTCACGTGTTCTCCCTGCCTGAAACTTACTCGGAAGTCACATCCCCTGTCAATCAATGTTGGACACAGGTCACCCTTTAGTATACACTTTTTGCTGTTTGCTAATTTAAATCACCTAAGGTTATTATTGGCTAGAAACACAGATTTACACTGTATATAACACCAACACACAGCACGTTCTTGTTCTCTGTCTCGTGGTCCAAGTCCCGGACATTGCTCCATGCCAGGTCACTACTGTGGTCATTGCTGAAAGGTATGCACTACACTGAAGCTGAGTTGTTGGTACTGCAATAGATCAGTTCTTGCAAAGAGCCGCAACCCCATTGGTCAGGGAACCAGGTGAGTTTGTAAGAGACCCTGTTGTAGTGTATGAGCGGTTTGAGTATAGGTTTACTGTTAACATTCATTATTTCTTGTTTTAAAGTAATTCAGCAGCAATAAACATAAACCTTCATTCCTATTTCAACAACATTCCCACATATCCTCTATTATTGGTCATTGCAATGTCTACTTAGCCCATGTAAAATAAATATTCCAAAATAAGTTTTTATCAAGTTAATCTATATTGCATAAAAGTGCATTATCCTATGCTTTCCTCAGAAACTCTCTGCCTTTACCTTTTCCAGTTTTCCAGAATGCTGCCTTGCTGGTAAAAACCATGGCTAGTGGGTGGGCATCAGTAAGGGCAACAGTAGAATGGAAGTTGTAGTGGGGTTGTCAATTCGAGAGAAAAGCTGATTTGTCTTCAATAGAGTGACTTATTCCCCCCAGGAAGAAAGGATTACTTGTGTACTCTGCAAGCTCCATCAAGTGCTGGCATCCAGTGATATGATAACAGTAATATAAACTTGCACGGTAGCAACTGAGCTTACATGAAAGGAATCTAACTTTCTATTGGAGTACACAGGCATTGAGGAGATTTTACTTAGTTTGCTTTGGATGCTGAGACTTCAGCTCTTAGATTCCACATCATTTCTATAGGTTCTCAATGTGAATTTCATGGTGGACCTGATCATTTTCAAACTCCTGTGTCAAGTTTCATGGGTCCCTTATCCATTTGTTCTTATTTAATTCCTGTTAATACCATTGGAAAATATCATGCCAAGGTTCACTGTGAGCTCTCCTGATGCCTTTCTTTCTTTCCTTTCTACAAGAACAGTGTTTCAATTCCTGGACCTGCCTTCTCATGCTGCAGCATAACTGCATTAAGATTGACCTTTACAACAGCCACACCATGTGTTCCTGACACTGTATTCCTCCACCCTTCGAGATCTGAATGATTGCTTTCGAATGGGAGGGTTGCCTGAAGTAACTCTGTCCATACTCTATACTTGGTCAAGCTAATGGGTGTACAGTTTGAAAACTACAAACACCTCAGTTAGTAGGTAGTATCATGGGCTTTCTTCATAGAGCACACTGGTCAAAAACAGGTTACAGTTATCTTCAGGGGCTATCAAATTTAGCTTTTGATATATTTTACAGGCCTTACAGAGATATGATAACAACTTCTACCTAAATATAAAGAAAGGGTAATATGCCTTAAAGAAGTAATATGATGATAGACAAGAATTCCTAACCATTTTCTTCAGAATACCGAAGAGCATCTATAACCTGATATCGTTAAATGATTTCTTTATTGAAAAAGCATTTCATTGGTAAAAGTAAACATTTGTAAATATACTTTGATGAAGGGCTCAAGCCCAAAATGTTGGTTATGTATCTTTATCTTTGCTACATAAATTACACAGTTTGACCTGCTGAGTTTCCCCAAGATTGTACTTTGTAAATATTACCTCATCAGTAATGTAGCAGTGTGACACACTTACTTAAATACTGTTTGTAAAGATTGCACAAATCATTACAAACTGCCAAAACAGAAAAGGAATGAGGAGCAGGTTGGGTCAAAATGTTCCAGCTCGATTTGTTATGGAATAATTCCTTTTTAATAGATTATTGTTACTGTAGATGTGCTCATTTGAAACTTTTAAAAAAAAATTGCTATGATATATGACGCACCTTTACAGCTACTTTTTATTGCCCTTGAAATAAATTCCAGCACTGCAGGAGATGTAGGCCAACTCTGATCTGCTACTCTCTGTGGATTTGGACTGGGAGAATTTTCTTCAATACTTTAATCAAAGAAGGATGTGAAAGCCAACATCTTCAAGGTTACTGAAAGAAAAAAAAATGTGTTTTCCAGATGTACACCTTGAAAATTATCAGATTACAGTCCTATAATAAAATAAAGCACAATTATCCTTTTGCTTTTCCGCACAAGTTATCGTGGTCATTGTAAATCTTATATGACTAAATTGGTATGTTGGGGGGAAAAGAAACCCTTTTAGCAAATTAAATCAAATAAATTTTTATTGTTAGGATGAGTTTAAAGTGAGTGAAAGTTAATATTTTAATGAAGAAATCATAATTAGACTGATTTAAGGTATGCATGAATTTTTTGCAAAAGTTTTAGATTTCTTTCACAATTGATCTAAAGAAAATTATCACCAGAAGAATGTTAATGTAACAACTTCCTATTTATTGAGTCACGAGGATTATAAATAAATAAAATTGCTTGCATTTTCCTATAAGTGCACTTGGGCACTAAATAGAGTGACTTATTCCCCCCAGGAAGAAATGATTACTAGAGTATTCTGTAAGCTCCATCAAGTGCTGACATCCAGTGATATGATCTTTTCTTTCTTTGGCTTGGCTTCGCAGACAAAGATTTATGGAGGGGTATGTCCACGTCTGCTACAGGCTCGTTGGTGACTGACAAGTCCGATGCGGGACAGGCAGGCATGGTTGCAGCAGTTGCAAGGGAAAATTGGTTGTTTGGGGTTGGGTGTTGGGTTTTTCCTCCTTTGTCTTTTGACAGTGAGGTGGGCTCTGCGGTCTTCTTCAAAGGAGGTTGCTGCCCGCCGAACTGTGAGGTGCCAAGATGCACGGTTAGAGGCGATATCAGCCCACTGACAGTGGTCAATGTGGCAGGCACCAAGAGCTTTCTTTAAGCAGTCCTTGTACCTCTTCTTTGGTGCACCTCTGTCTTGATGGCCAGTGGAGAGCTCGCCATATAACACGATCTTGGGAAGGCGATTGTCCTCCATTCTGGAGACGTGACCCACCCAGCGCAGTTGGGTCTTCAGCAGCATGGATTCGATGCTTGCGGACTCTGCCAGCTAGAGTACTTCGATGTTGGTGATGAAGTAATTCCAATGAATGTTGAGGATGGAGCGGAGACAGCACTGATGGAAGCGTTCTACAAGCCGTAGCTATGATATGATATGATAACAGTAATATAAACTTGCCTGGTAGCAACTGAGCTTACATGAAAGGAATCTAACTTTCTATTGGAGTACACATGTGATGTGATGTGGTAGCAAAAATGCATTGGTCCACATTCCCCTGTTAACAAAACCTTTTTTTTTGCCATTTTCTTAAATAATGGCTGTTCTCTGCATCAAATCTATTGGCTTGCCCTTCGACCACATTTCTTGAAATCCAAGCCTCTAAAGCATTTGAAGAAGAGACTTGCAGTTGCCTGTAACTTTCGTGTGAAGCAATGCTTCTGGAAAAATGGTTCAGCTCCAATGTTTCTCTTTAAACCAAATTCTTTTGTCAAAAAATGTAGTCCAAGTTGGCATGTGCTGAAATTTGTTTGCAAACATACATAGGATTCAAAGTAACTTTTACAGGCATCTCTTGAATGTACAATTAATAGAAGATATAGACATACTTAAAGCCATAATGTCCCACTGGGAATCTAAACTAAAATCCTATTGGTTTTCCCATTGTATAATATGGTATCTATTCGTCCAAGAGATTCATAAAACTACCCAGCAAAAGGACTCCAAAAAGGACATCTGCTGAATTTCTGCTTTATGATGTTATCAAGCATTTCATGAAGGAAACATCAGAGAGATCCTTATCCTGTATCTTCCTTGAGAAAATAGATCCTGGAACAGAAGTCAACAAGCCAGATATTATCCATAATCCATTGGTTCCAACCAGCTGTATGCTATTTACAATTATATTTTTTAAATTAGAAAAGGGGAATGCACCTAATGCAGGCAAATTAGATTAGCTGTTTTAAATTTTCTTTGGGCTGAAAGCTGGTTGAAACCAAAATGAATAATTCATTTATATTGCTGCATATTCAAAAATGATTATCTTTCAAAAGACTTAATTTAGGATCTCTGATGCCGTGAGAGCGGTGGAATAAATGCATGTTCTCACTCTTACTTAAACATGACGCCTGAAGAGTTATCCTGTGCTGGTATCATTAAAGCAGTGCGACTTGCAGCTTAGGTGAAATACACAGTTATTTAGGGATCCTTTGTCTGAATGCATGTTGAGAATAAGTAGCCATATCCATCACTGGAATATGTGGTAAAATTGTTGGTGATACAGGTGATTTCTTCCACACGCTGCCCATATTTGAACATGTTAAGCTTCAATTAGGAAAGTGATGAATTACTTGGTTCCTTTGGTTGAAGACTCAGTGGGATGACTGGTAGTACCATCGGTAAACAAGAAGTCTGCAGATCTTTAGTAGCTTGACAGCCTGGATACACTCTCTTCTCCCTCTTCCCTCCTCCTATCAGTGAGAAAATAACAGGCATAAAGACAGTTGTTTTTCCTGCAGCCAGCAGTCTCCTGAATGAACCCCATAACAAAGCTATCATGTTGCCCCTACTTGGTGCTTACTGATGTAACGTTTCATTGTAAATTGAGCTCTGTGTGGTCTTTTTGCAGAAGGACCCATCTCATTGCACGAGATATTTTATGACAATGTGTATGAGATATTTTATAACAAACTAAAAAAGAACTAAAAACAAAGTGATCTGACATTAATGGAAGGTTTTAGCCAAATAGATGAATTACAATTAATATTATCTGGATGATAGCATATCGCCAAGTAAATAATTTCAACCATGCTGGTTCCAATTAGCTAACATGCTTGTCGACATGCATTGTTAATAGACCCTGACATAGACTAGCATAGTTGACCAGATGAAGTCAATTGAAGTTATGCTCTGGAAAAAGAAGGAAGTGTATGTCAGATACAGGCAACTGGAATAAAGCAAGTCCCTTGAGTGGTATAAGGGATGTTGGAGCGCACACAATTAGAAGGGGAAAAGGGGACATGGGATATCCCTGGATGATAAGATAAAGGAGAATCTTAAAAGAGTCTTCGTATATTAAGAGAAAAAGGATAAATGGGATAAATCCCCTTAAGGATCAGTGTGGCAATTTATGTCTGGAACCAGAGGAGATAAGCAGTCTAAATGAATGCTCTTCACTCATATTTACTGTGGTGAAGGATATGGAAGCTGGTGAGTTCAAAATGATGGAATCCATTATTAAGGATGTAATAGCGGAGCATATGACTAGCAGAGAAGGGATCGGACAGAGTCAACATGGATTTACAAAAGGTAAATCATGCTTGACATATCTATTGGAATTATTTGAGATGGTGATAGGTAAAATAGAAGGGGGAGTGCCAGTGGATGTGGTGTACCTGGATTTCCAAAAGGCCTTCGATAAGGTCCCACATAAATGACTGGCATGCAAAATCAAGGCTCATGGGATTGGGGGAAAGGTATTGATGTGGATTGAGAACTGGCTGGCAGATAGAAGACAGAGAGTTGGGATAAACGGCTCATTTTCTGAGTGGCAGGCGGTGACCAGTGGGGTGTCACAAGGATCTGTATTGGGACCTCAGCTGTTCACAATTTACATTAATGATCTAGATGAGGGGAATGGATGTAATATCTCCAAATTTGCAGACGACACTAAGCTAGGTGGGGTTGTGTGCACTGAAGAGGGGGTCAGGAAGCTCCAGTGTGATTTGGATAAATTGGGGAACTGGGCAGATACATGGCAAATGCACTACAATGTGGATAAATGTGAGGTTATCCACTTTGGTAATACAAACCGGAGGGCAGATTACTATTTGAATGGCAATAGATTAGGAGATGGGGAAGTGCAGAGAGACCTAGGGGTTCTTGTGCACCAGTCACTGAAGGCGAGCATGCAAATGGTATGTTGGCCTTCATATCAAGAGGGTTTGAGTATAGGAATAAGGATACCTTACTGCAGCTGTACAGAGCCTTGGTGAGACCGCACCTGGAGTATTGTGTGCAGTTTTGGTCGTCTTATCTGAGGAAGGATGTTCTTGCAATGGAGGGAGTGCAGAGGCGATTCACCAGGCTGATACCTGGAATGGCAGGAATAACTTATGAGGAAAGATTGCGCAATTTGGGATTGTACTCGCTGGAGTTTAGAAGATTGAGAGGGGATCTCATAGAGACATATAAAATTCTGGCAGAACTGGACAGAATGGATGCGGAAGGAATGTTTCCAGTGGTGGGGGAGTCCAGTACCCAGGGCCATGGTTTGAGGATAATAGGCAAACCATTTAGAACTGAGATAAGGAGGAATTTCTTTACCCAGAGGGTGCTGAATCTGTGGAATTCATTGCCACAGAGAGCAGTAAAGGCAGGTTAATTAAATATATTTAAGAGGGAATTAGATATATTTCTTCAGTATAAGGGAATTAGGGGTTACGGAGAGAAGGCAGGGACGGGGTACTGAACTTTAAGGTCAGCCATGATCTCATTGAATGGCGGAGCAGGCTCGAAGGGCCGAGTGACCTACTCCTGCTCCTATCTTCTATGTTTCTATGAATGGAAGCATGTCGATATCATGAAGGAGGAGGTATTGGTTGTCTTGACTGTCTCTAGTGGATAAACTCCTGGGGCTTGATCAGATGCACCTAAGGACATTGTGGGGAGCAAGAGAAAAGATTCTTAGAGGTCTGGAAGAGATTGTTCTATCTTTGTTAACAATGGATGAAGTATTGGCATAGAGGAGGGTGGTGAATGTGGTGCCTTAATTTCAGAAGAGCTGCAAGCCTCTAAACTATGGGTTGGGAGTGTAATATCAGTGGTGGGAAGTACTGGAGAGGATTCTGATGGATAAGATTGATTTGCATTTAGAAAAGCAAGGACTAATTTATAAAAGTCAGCATGGCTTTGTTTATGGGAGATTGTGGCTCACAAACTTGATTGAGTTAATTGAAGAGGTGACCAAGAGGATTGATGAGGGTTGGTGGATGTGGTTTACAAGGTCTTTACAAGGCTTTTGACAAAAAATGCTAGTCTCGTCCAGAAGGATGGAATACAGGGGTCCATGCTGAGAAAGCAAATTGGTACAATATTGGCCTAGTGATTGGTGGAAGAGTGTATTGGTAGAGAGTTGCTTATTAAATTGTAGACCTGTAACCTTTGGTGTGTCTCAAGGGTCAGTCTTAGTTCCTTTTTTGTTTGTCATATATAGAATAGCTTGGAAGTGAATGTTAATGCATGATTAGTAAGTTTGCAGATGACACAAAATTGGTGGTATAGTGGGCAATGAAGAAGGTTATCTAATGTTACAACATGATCTAGATCAACTGGAAAATTGGGCAACAAAATGGCAGATGTATTATAACTCAGACAAGTGTAAAGTTAAATAAGGTCAGGACTTGTATAGTACATGGCAAAGAAGCGTTATTGAACTGCACAACAAGTACATGGTAGAAAGTGGCAAAGCAGGTAGAGTGATAAAGAAGTCATATGATATGCTCACCTCCATTGAGTACAGAAGTTGCAACTTGATGTTACAGTTGTACAAAATGTTGGTTAGGCCACATTTGAAGTATTGTAATCACTTCTGGTCGCTACATTACAGGAAAGGGACTTTCAGCTAGAGATGGTGCAGAAATAATTTACAAGGAGGGCTTGAGAGATGAAGAAAGATTGGAAAGGTTGGGATTCTTTTCTCCGAAGTAAAGGGGGGGAATGAGATGTGACATTAAAGATGTTATTAAAATTATGAGGGGCACAGTTTTTTTTTACAGGGAAGTAGAATCTATAACTAGAGGGCATAGATTTAAGGTGACAGCAGAAATATTTAAAGGAGCTCTGCGGGGAAAACTTTTCATGCAGAGGTGATGAGTTCATGGAACATGCTGAGAATGTGGTAGAGGCAGATACAATTGCAAAGTTTAAATGTCATTTTGATAGATAGATGAATAGGAAAACTTTGGAAGGATATGGGCCCAATGCATGCAAATTGGATTAGTGTAGGTCATCATGGACAAGGTGGCTGAAAGACTTGTTTCTGTGCTACATAATCTTTGAATCTTTGAATCTTTTAAGCCAGATGCTGTGCTGTAAACCTACCCCTGTGTGTTGATATAAAACCAGGAAATTCTTCTGAATATTTCCAATAAAGTCAGCCAGTCTGAATTTTGGCAATCTGCTAGACCATCGCATGTTACTTATCCTTGCAATGTCTGACTTATTACTATATTGTAGGCATACCAAATATTACCAAGTTATTGGGCAGAGTTCATTGGGAGCATTGCTTAACTAGGTCTCAAGTAATTATTAAGGATCTTTACAATCCATCACACAGATATGAAGCACAAGAGCAGAAAAATCAGGACTGCCAAGCTGGGAAATATCTTCTTCCTGCAGGCTGTGAGATTGATGAATGGTATCCTTGGGTCTTTTATTAATTAAATTGAGTAATTGATTCCAGAATTCCAGATTTAGGGTGATGCGCTATCAATAACATGAAAGACTGGGAGATACAGAACAATATTTATTTACAATAAACGAAAGTCATCCTGGGCTGTGACCCAGGCTTTCTGGGGAGAGGTTATAGTGTTGGAGCCTTTATACAGGGTCAAAAGAGAGGAGCCATGGGCACAGTCACAGAGTGGGGTGGAGCCTGATAAATGAGTGTACAGCAGTTCACCACATTCACCCCTTGATTTTTTAAAATTTTGTCCAGTGGGGTGTCATGGAGCACAAAGTCTTACAGGTTAAGTCAGTCCAGTGACCTGGTCTTCCGTTGTGACCGTCGAAGAGTCAGTTACTGTGCTGTAGCTGGGGTTGTTGGTGAGTTCTGGACCTCCAGTGCTGTCTCAACCTGCTGGTTGACCAGAGTGACTGGTGTGGGGATAGGATTGGGGTGCAATGGTGTGTAGTGTGTGCCCATGAAAGTGGGGGGTGCTGTTTGTTGGGTATGCGCCTTGGGTGCCCCCGTGTGCACAACGTCCTGGATGGAGACAGTTTCCCCGTGGCTATCCGGGTAGGCCATTTACGCATATTGGGATTCGCAAGGAGGAGCTGAACCCTTTCGACCAGTAGGTTGGTTTTATGGCCTCTCATGTGCTTCTATAGCAGGACCAGTCCTGGGGAAGTCAACCAGCATGGCAGGGTGGTCCACAACGTGGACTTTCTTGGGAAGGAGAAAATTCATTTGTGAGGGGTAGGCATTGGTGGCAGTTCATAACAGCGACCTGATTGCGTGGAGTGTGTCAGAAAGGACCTCCTGCCAGTGAGAGACTGGTAGCCCCCTGGACTTAAGGGCAAGGAGGATGGACTTTCACATGGTGGCATTCTCCCTCTCCACCTGGCTGTTCCCTCAGGGATTATAACTGGTGGTCCTGCTAGTGGTGATTGGCGCAGCTCATCGGTCATGAACAAGGACCTCCAGTTACTGTGGATATATGACAGGTACCCGAAAATGGTGAACAAATTAAGCAGTGCCCTGATGAACATGATAGTGGTCATGTCCAGGCAGGGAACGACAAAGGGGAAATGTGAATACTCATCAATGACCGTGAGGAAATACACCTTGTGGTTAGTGGAGGGAAGGGTACCCTTGAAGTCCATGTAGCTTTTACCAGGTGCATCCTAACTGGTTGGTAGCCCCAGTCATGTCTCTGACATCCCCTATGGAGTTCAGCAGATTATGAGACTTGATGAAGTGGAAAAGTCTCATGACACTGGGGTGATAGAGGTCATTGTGGAGGGTTTTGAGATGGTCTGTCTGGACACTGGCACATGTGTCTCGGGATAGGGCATCTGGAGGCTCATTGAACTTCTCTGGGTGACTGGTAGGCAGATTTCAAGTCGATCTTGGAGAACACACGATATTGGGCAATTTGATTGACCATATCTGCAATGTAAGGGAGGGGATATGCATACAGCTGGTTATAACGATTAATGGCCTGGCTATAATCAATCACCATTCTGTGTTTAATCCCAGCCTTGACCACCACTGCTTGAGGTCTCCATGGGCTGGTACTAGCCTCAATGATCCTCTCATTCAGGAGTCACCACACTTCCACTTTATTAAACATCCTGTCCCCTTCACTGTACCATCTACTTTTTGTAGTGACTGGTCTACAGATGAAGTGAGGTTCGCGATTGATACGGACAGTAGTGAGATCATGTGTTGGTTGGGTCAGTGGATGGGGGGGGGGTGCGGTGGGGGTGCAGGGCGACTGACTGACGAACTGTGGGTTGCTGACCATAGAGGGGGTGGGGGGGGGGGGAAGAGGACTGTCATATTTCATTGTAACACTCTTGAGGTGGCACTGGCATGCAGAGCTACAGCATGATGAAGATTTTAAAGTCCCTGGAAATTGCGCCCCACATGGTCAATGTCATGGTGGTGTAGCTGCAGATCTCGGCTGAGTGGGACTTTGAGGCTAGGATGACTTTATAGCTTACTGGCCTTCATTTAAAGAGTAATGCTGCACTGTATTGGGGTGGATGAAGCTCTCAGGGCTCCCACTATCAAAAAGGCATTTGTCACTTGATTGTTGATTGAGATGTCCATCATAGGCCTGAAGCGTTGATACAGTTCGTGGTCTTGCCCATGCTGACTCATAGTCTGGAAGCATAATGGCAGTGCCCATGCGATGGTGTGGTTGTCTCCAGAAGATGATGGCAGCCAAGATGGTGGCCCCCATGCTATCCATGGGGTAGCGCTGGGACTGGAAGGCATTTGTGATCGACATAACTTTGCGTAGTGTCCCTTCTTTCTGCACTTCGAGCACGTAGCGCCTTTTGCTAGGCAGAGTTGTCAGGGGTGCTTTCGTTGGTCTCAAAGGTTTGGTTGCTTCTGGGAGACCACAGTTCTGGTGGGCTTGCTCGTTGGACCCGGTAGCAGACTGCAGGCCTGTAAACCCGTGTCCCAAGATGGAGGCCACTGTGTGGACCCCATGTCATTCACCAGGTAAGCTTCCATGTTATGGAGGGCAATCGTCAGTGATTTCACGAGGTCGATTACCCCCTTTAAGTCCAACTTACTCTGCTCAAGTAGCCTCTGGCACATGTAGTCTGGCCTGACACCTATGACCTGAGCATCCTGGATCTTGTCCTCCATGTTTTGGGTGGCCGACGCCAACTAGAAGTTGAACACTTGTGTGAGTACCTGCAGGGTAAAGAGGAACTTGTTGCTTGATTTACCCAGTCGCTGTCTATGGGTAGCCAGCATATACCTTGCGTATACCTCATTGACTTTCTTCCTGTACTGGTCCTCGGGTATGTTCATTGCCTCCCCATACATTGAGGCATCCCTGATTATCGAAAACACTTGATGTCCACCCTGGGAGAAGAATCGGTGCAGCTTGTTTGCCTCCGTGGCCACGATTCCAGAGGAATTTTGCAGAAAGACCTCAAAACAGCATAGCCAGAGTTCAAAGCAGTCTGAGACTTCTGGCGATTGTGGGTCAATCTCCAGCTCATCAGGCTTCAAGAGTTGTTCCATGATTGGAAAAAAGATAATTGTAAAGAAAATTGGTGCACTCTCAATAACTCGAAAGTCTGGAGTTACAGAACAATAGGCTTTTATTTACAATAAACTTGAAGATCATCCTGTGCCGTGACCCAGGCTTTCTGGGGAAAGGTTATAGTGTTGGAGTATTTATGCAGGGTCAAAAGGGAGGAGCCAAGGGTACAATCACAGAACGGGGCGGAGCCAGATCAATGAATGACCACCAGTTCACCACATAGGGAAGCACATTTAACATAGTGGTTAGCTCAATGCCGTTAAAGCACAAGTGACCCCTGGGTTTCAATCCACTGCTCCCTGCAAGGAGCTTGTACGCTCTTCTCATGTCTGCCTGGATTTCTTCTGGGTACTCCAGTTTCCTGCCACCCTTCAAAACATTCAGTGGGGTAGGACAATTGAGTTTAATTGGGCGGCATGGGCTTGTAGGTCTGAAGGGTCTATTACTGTGCTGTATATCTAAATTTAAATATTTATCCATATTTATTTTGTATTAAATTTCTATTTATGTATGATTAGTATGTGCTGTGTGCGAAATGTATTATGTGTGAATGTGTGTGCATCATGGTCTGAAGACATGCAGTTCCATCTAATTACTTAGTGAAAGTCAGATGATGATTCCAGATTTATTGTCAGAGAACATGCATGACATCACATAAAACCCTGAGATTCCTTTTTCCTCTGGGTGCGGCAGAATTACCACTAATTGATGGTGCAAAAAATTAACTGTACACAGCGTGAACATGTAAATAAATAAAAGAATTGTAAACAGATAATGAATATAAACTGCACAATACAGAGAGAACAAAATAAATTCAATAAACTGCACAAGTAAGAGTCCTTAAATGAGTTTGTTGTTGAGGAGTCTGATGGTGGAGGGATAGCAGCTGTTCCAGAACAGCTGAGTCTTGTGGCACCTATATTTCTTTCCTGATGGGAGCAGCGAGAACAGAACATGTGGTTGGTGGTGTGGGGTCTTTGATGATTGCTGCTGCAATTCGATGGCAGCATTCCCTGTAGATGGAATCAACTGTGATGTCCTGGGCTGTATCCAGGAGCGCTTACACTCAGGGGAATTGGTGTGATGCAGACCGTGATGCAGCCGGAGGGCAGACTTTCCACCACACCTCTGTAGAAATTTTCCAGGGTTTCTGGTGTCAGACCAAATCTCCGCAAATTCCTGAGGAAGTAGAGGTACTGATGTGCTTTCTTCGCAATGCCATTGGTGTGTTGGGTCCAGGAAAGATCCTTCAAGATAGTGACTCCCAAGAACCTAAATTTGCTCACCCTCTCCATCTCTGATCCCTCAATGATCAGTGGATTGTCTACCTCTGGCTTTCCTTTCCTGAAGTCAACAATCAAGTCAAATATGTTCCTTAGTTTTGGTGACATTGAGTGCACCATTCAGCCAAGTTTCCAATCTCCATCCTGTAGGCTGACTCATCCCCTTCTGTTTTACAACCATCTTTTGTGGTATCATCTGCAAATGTGAAGATGGTGTTATTGTCATACAAAGCTACAGAGTTGTAGGTGTAAAGTGAGTGGAGCAGGGGGCTAAAAACACAGACCCATGGTGCTCCAATACTGATAGAAATTGTGGAAGAGAAGATCCTACTAATCTTCACTGATTGTGGTCTGGAGGTGAGGAAATCCATGATCCAATTATACAGTGGGATGTTAGCGTCCAGGTCTTGGAGTTTGCTGATCAGTTTTGAGGGGATGTTGGTGTTAAATGCCAAATTGTAGTCGATAAAGAGCATCTTGATGTATGCATCTTTTCTGTCCAGGTGTTCCAGGGCTTTGTGTAGAGCCAATGAGGTGGCATCTGCTATAGAATAGGAGAACTGGAATGGAACCATGTCATTGCTCAGACAGGAGCTGATACACTTCACCACCAGCCTTTCAAGACTCTTCATCACTGTTGGTGTACATGGTACTGGTCGATTGTCATTAATTCAGGTTCCTGCACTCTTCTTGGACAACAGTATGATTGACACCTGTTTGAAATAGGTGAGTACTACGCCCTGCTGGAGTGAGATATTGAAGCTATCTGTGAATACCTTGGTAAGTTGGTCAGCACAGATCTTTAATACTCACCCAGGTACTCCATCCAGGCTGGATGCCTTCATTGGATTCACTCTTCTGAAGGCATGTATTCCTCAGATACGGACAGGATGGGATCATTAAGGGACATGGGGGTGTGGAGGGGTGGTTCTTCACTGTTACTGTCGTCAAATCAGGTGTAGAAGGCATTAAGTTCCTCTGGGAGTGAAGCTTTGCCGTCTGCTACTTTACCGGATTTGGTTTCGTTACAGGTTATGGCATTTCGACCCTGCCACAGCTGTCAGGTTTCCCTTATTGTTTCCATTTGCAATCTGGCTCTCACCAGGTTCTGGATTTCATTGTTCATCCAGGGCTTCTGGTTAGGAAAAGCCTGAATGATTTGGTGGGGACACACTCATGCACAGCTGTTTTGATAAAGTATGTGGCAGCCTCAGAATACACATTCCGATTCTCAGCCGAGTCCTTGAACACCACCCAAGCAGACTTGGCTACTGTCTGTGCACAACAAGAGTGGTTTGAGAAATAAAACATGCTTTAGAAGCTGAAATGAAGAAGACAAAATGAAGTTTCAGCAAGAAGAATGTAAAAGATTATTGACGAGAGAGAAGAAAAGACTAGAGCTTGGGAACAAAATACTATGAATATCGCCAAAGTCAAAGCATTACCTCAGGCTTTTGCAAGATCTATCACCCAAAGTTAAATACCTAAGGAGCCACCAGAATGTCAATGAGTAGTACCACAGCTACAAGAATTGAGTATACTTGAGCAAGAAGCCATGGGTGGTGCTGCTAATGCTCGAATGTCAATGACTAACCCTATGGGAAGAGCTAGCAACATTCTATCTTTACCGAGCGCACAATCTATGAATCATTCTATGTTTTGGTTTGATAGTACATCAGTGCTTAAATCTTCTTTGGCTTGGCTTCGCGGACGAAGATTTATGGAGGGGGTAAAAAGTCCACGTCAGCTGCAGGCTCGTTTGTGGCTGACCAGTCCGATGCGGGACAGGCAGACACGATTGCAGCGGTTGCAAGGGAAAATTGGTTGGTTGGGGTTGGGTGTTGGGTTTTTCCTCCTTTGCCTTTTGTCAGTGAGGTGGGCTCTGCGGTCTTCTTCAAAGGAGGCTGCTGCCCGCCAAACTGTGAGGCGCCAAGATGCACGGTTTGAGGCGTTATCAGCCCACTGGCGGTGGTCAATGTGGCAGGCACCAAGAGATTTCTTTAGGCAGTCCTTGTACCTTTTCTTTGGTGCACCTCTGTCACGGTGGCCAGTGGAGAGCTCGCCATATAATACGATCTTGGGAAGGCGATGGTCCTCCATTCTGGAGACGTGACCCATCCAGCGCAGCTGGATCTTCAGCAGCGTGGACTCGATGCTGTCGACCTCTGCCATCTCGAGTACCTCGACGTTAGGGGTGTGAGCGCTCCAATGGATGTTGAGGATGGAGCGGAGACAACGCTGGTGGAAGCGTTCTAGGAGCCGTAGGTGGTGCCGGTAGAGGACCCATGATTCGGAGCCGAACAGGAGTGTGGGTATGACAACGGCTCTGTATACGCTTATCTTTGTGAGGTTTTTCAGTTGGTTGTTTTTCCAGACTCTTTTGTGTAGTCTTCCAAAGGCGCTATTTGCCTTGGCGAGTCTGTTGTCTATCTCATTGTCGATCCTTGCATCTGATGAAATGGTGCAGCCGAGATAGGTAAACTGGTTGACCGTTTTGAGTTTTGTGTGCCCAATGGAGATGTGGGGGGGCTGGTAGTCATGGTGGGGAGCTGGCTGATGGAGGACCTCAGTTTTCTTCAGGCTGACTTCCAGGCCAAACATTTTGGCAGTTTCCGCAAAGCAGGACGTCAAGCGCTGAAGAGCTGGCTCTGAATGGGCAACTAAAGCGGCATCATCTGCAAAGAGTAGTTCACGGACAAGTTTCTCTTGTGTCTTGGTGTGAGCTTGCAGGCGCCTCAGATTGAAGAGACTGCCATCCGTGCGGTACCGGATGTAAACAGCGTCTTCATTGTTGGGGTCTTTCATTGTTGGCTTGGTTCAGCATCATGCTGAAGAAGATTGAAAAGAGGGTTGGTGCGAGAACACAGCCTTGCTTCACTCCATTGTTAATGGAGAAGGGTTCAGAGAGCTCATTGCTGTATCTGACCCGACCTTGTTGGTTTTCGTGCAGTTGGATAATCATGTTGAGGAACTTTGGGGGACATCCGATGCGCTCTAGTATTTGCCAAAGCCCTTTCCTGCTCACGGTGTCGAAGGCTTTGGTGAGGTCAACAAAGGTGATGTAGAGTCCTTTGTTTTGTTCTCTGCACTTTTCTTGGAGCTGTCTGAGGGCAAAGACCATGTCAGTGGTTCCTCTGTTTGCGCGAAAGCCGCACTGTGATTCTGGGAGAGTATTCTCGGCGACACTAGGTATTATTCTATTTAGTAGAATCCTAGCGAAGATTTTGCCTGCAATGGAGAGCAACGTGATTCCCCTGTAGTTTGAGCAGTCTGATTTCTCGCCTTTGTTTTTGTACAGGGTGATGATGGTGGCATCACGAAGATCCTGAGGCAGTTTACCTTGGTCCCAACAAAGCTTGAAAAACTCATGCAGTTTGGCATGCAGAGTTTTGCCGCCAGCCTTCCAGACTTCTGGGGGGATTCCATCCATACCTGCTGCTTTGCCACTTTTCAGTTGATCGATTGCCTTATATGTCTCATCCAGGGTGGGAACCTCATCCAGCTCTAGCCTTAGGGGCTGTTGAGGGAGCTGGAGCAGGGCGGAATCTTGGACTGAGCGGTTGGTACTGAAAAGAGATTGGAAGTGTTCTGACCATCGGTTGAGGATGGAGATCTTGTCGCTGAGGAGGACTTTGCCGTCTGAGCTGCGCAGCGGGCTTTGGACTTGGGGTGAGGGGCCATACACAGCCTTTAGAGCCTCGTAGAAACCCCTGAAGTCGCCAATGTCCGCGCTGAGCTGTGTTCGTTTGGCGAGGCTAGTCCACCACTCATTTTGGATCTCCCGGAGTTTGCGCTGAAGATGGCTGCATGCGCGACGGAAGGCTTGTTTTTTTCTCTGGACAGGACGGCTTTGTAAGGTGAGCCTGGTGGGCAGCTCGCTTCTTTGCCAGCAGCTCCTGGATTTCCTGGCTGTTTTCGTCAAACCAGTCCTTGTTTTTCCTGGAGGAGAAGCCCAGTACCTCTTCAGTGGATTGCAGTATGGTAGTCTTCAACTGATCCCAGAGGGTTTCAGGGGACGGGTACATTAATAACAAAACCATATGGTTTCATAACTTTGTGACTAACAGAATTAATGAGATCAAGAAGGTTTCATATGTTAATCAATGGAGATATATTAAAACAGAGAATAATCCAGCTTCACGAGGATCAAAATTTCAATAGTTTCTGCAAAGAGCCAACACTTGGGTGCTCGGTCTTCAATTTCTTTTGCAATCTCAAGAAGATTGGCCTCAAAATCCAGAAGTGTTAAAAGAATTGACTGTAGAATGATTAGATCAATTAAGAAAATTCTTAATTCCATTTTGAATAATAAAATACTGAATGATGATAATCTTGTGTGAGATTGAAGCAATATTCAATAGTCATCCAATAACTAAAGTTTCCATCGAGTTAAATGACATCGAGGCACTTACACCGAATCATCTCTTACTTCTTAAACCTAAACCTTTAATGCCTCCAGGTCAATTTCAGAAAGAAGACGTCTATGCAAGTTGCAGATAGAGACAAGTGCAATTTATTGAGGATTTATTTTGGAAAAGGTGGATTAAGTAATATCTTTCATTATTACAAGAAAGACGAAAATGGTCTAAAGCTAAATGCAATTTTGTATGCGAAGACATTGTAATTATCATGGACGATTCTGCACCAAGAAATTCTTGGTTTCTGGGGAAAATCATTGATACTGTTCTGGACAAGAAAGGTTTCATTCGGCAAGTGCAGATTAAACCAAGACTGGTTACTTAAATCAACCTATTACTAAAATCTGTCTTTTACAAGAAGCAGAAAGTTTTGATTTCTAATTTTATACTTACCATTTTTACTTTTGTATCTTTAATAGTAATTATTATGTATTAGTCATAAATTTCTATTTTAATAATTAGGGGCCAGAATGTAAAAGTTAAAACCTTGTGTTTGTGATTTGTGGTTGTTTTCCCTTTAAGGATAAATTGTTTTTGTAGAGTTACCATATTTACTATAACATCTTGTAATATCTGAGCAGATGAGGAGCTCATTCTGATTCTTGGAATAACCATGGAAGAGACGTGAGCTCTCGAGAAACTTTTCTTTGAATTCATCATTACTATTTATTATTAATAATTTATTATCATTTTAATTAGTTTATAATTGAAGTTGAGTATCGTTATCATTTACAATATGCTTTGTTTTACTTATCGTTATGAAGTGTGGAGCTATGGAAATGTTTATTCGCTTTTATCAACAAAATATTAAAGCTATTTACAGCTGAAATTTGGATGAATAAGATGCAAGTCAGGATATTGTTGTTTACTTTCCTTGAAGATGACATTTTTAAAAAGTGGGACATATTAGAAGGAGGGACATGTCGTCTATACTGCTGACTCAAGGAAGTCCTGTAACTGTTTTTAAGTCTCCTGTGGCCATCTTCTGGCTGTCCTGACCTCCTGAGCCTTTCTCTTTAGGCTTTGTCTATATGAAGGCATAAGGAGCACAGCCAGGTATGCCAAAGCACGGTCTCAAGAAAGAATGGTAGGCCTTCCTTATCTTGGTGTAGCAGTAATCAAGAGTGTCAGGACCTCTAGTACAGCAGGTTACATGCTGGTGATAGTTAGGCAGGGTATTCTTGCCACAGGCCTGGTTAAAGTTGTTGACTTGAACTTGAACTTGAAATGGAGTTCTTGAGGGATTTTAAAGTTTCTTATTGTTAAAAGGAGATCAAATTGCTCATTCTCTGTCACCAAACTATTAGCTGGCATTTGGAGATGTTATTGAATTAGTATGTACTTATGAAAAGCATTAATGGTCATCAAGCCAGGGAGTGATGCAGAGTTGGAATGAGTATTAGCATCACCTCACAAAGCCACCACAGGCATCTGTTTAAAAACTGCTACGAGCACGTTCCTGAAACTCCATTGTCTTTGCTTCTCACCGTTTTGTCTTCAGCAGAGATTGTAAGAGAACATCACAAAAAATAGCCTTTGCTCATTGAGCAGGAAGAAGATGTGACCTATAACAATTCCCTTATGTATGTCTTATCACTCTACTTCGCATGAGGTAACAGAAGATAATAGATGGAACCCTAGTCACCAAAAGGCATCAAAAAAAGAGGAGCGAGGCTGAAATGCATTGCTAATGTGGAGGCCAACTACAAGAGATAGAATGACTGCCACGTTGGCGGGATCAAGAGAAAAATTCCAGGAGAGATGTTTAAACAGTTTCCATTGGCTGTGAAATGTATTCTGGGCCACAGATCAAAATAGACAACACCAAAGCTTCAACAGTCTGGATGATTTTCTTATCCATTAGTTTCAAGTGAAGTGAAAAATACTGTATTGAATTATTATTATTTGCTTTCTGCTATTGCCAAGTTTGAACTCCTGTAAATTCTGTAATTGGTTAAATTCTCTGGCAGCAGTTACTTCTTTCAAGGCTATGTGTCTCTATTCCTTCATAGCAAATAAACATACAAACAAATTGAAAGCTGAATGCTGTAACAAGTTGAATGGTTTCTTATAAGATATTGTCCAGTAGTCCCTTGGAATAATTTCAGTATTTTGGTTTTAAAAAAAAAATGGCAAATGGCATGCGAAGACAGAAGTAAGATTACTGCTGAGTATTGCAGGAGACATGTGGTAGAGATTTAGATATTCCACTTCTGTCACAACATTCATTCACAAAGAACAGAAAAAAAATGTAGAGCTCCCTAATCCACCTATCTAATACTGAGCTTCCCAGTAGAGTGACAGGGAACTGATGCTCCAGGATTTAAATTAGGTGCAATGACTTGTACACAAAAAGTGAGCACATATTCTTGGAAGTGTCGCAATCATATCAAAGACAGTTCAATTAAATTTATTTGAAATGTAAAAGCTGTTTTAACAAAAACAAAAAAAAAGAAGGAACATTGGTCACATCTGAGCTTTTTGATTGATTTTATCAAACGGAAAACTTGCGATAGCTACAGAGATAAGAGATAGAAAGATTGTGAAAGGGATAGAGAAAAGGGAAGTAGGTATATTGTAGCGTGAATAAAAGCTCTCACGACTGGAGGGAGAACGAATGATTTTATTAGCTTATAACTATGGGTAGGGTCTCACAGTAGTCTTCAGAAGGGTTCTGGGTTGAGGCGGAAAACCAGGGTCATATGTGAGCAAGTGGGCGTGGAGTTGGGTGGCGGGGCCAGCCATCAGCACAACACACTATCAGTGAGGGCATTCACCCTTTCCTGTAGAATTTAGAGTCTGTGAATGAAGACAGAGAACACAGGTTCAGAAAAAAAGTTAAAAATATACAGTTATTTACAAATTTACAGATTCAAGTGGTCCAGGGGTCTGGAGATCCTGGTGGAGCGCCTAAGCACCGGGGTGCCTTGGACTCCTTGGGTCTCCCTAGTCCTCTTGTGAGGACAGCTCAAAGGTGGAGGGCGATGGACTTTCCTCCTGAACCAGATCCCCTGAGGCCCTGACTGGGGGTGGTGAGAATGAGCTCTGTGGCTCACAGAGCACCTGAGGCAACGGACCCTCTGTTCTGGCAAGTGCCAGGTCCTTGATGGGGATGGTGTCCTTCCCACCATCTGGGTACTCCACGTAGCATTCGTGGGATTGGCATGGAGCAGTTTCACCCTTTCCACCTAGGGGTTGGTCTTGCTTCTCCTCACATGCTTCCTGAGAATAATTAGACCAAGAGTTAACTGGAGCCAGGTTGGGAGTGTAGTTCCCGATGTCGACCCTCTTTCAAAATTGAATAGGAGCTCGTGAGGAATAGCGTTGGTCATGGTACATAGTAGCGACTGGATGGAATGGAGCGCCATAGAGAGGATTTCCTGTCAGCGTGAGTCTGGAAGGCCTTTTGACTTCAGGGCCAGTTTGACAGTCTTCCAGACCTTGGCATTATCCTTTTCAGCCTGCTCGTTCCCCTAGGGGTTGTAGCTAGTAGTCCTGCTGAATGCAATGCCCCTCGCCAGCAGGTACTGATGCAGCTCGTCACTCATAAAGGGTGAACCCTGGTCATCATGAATATAGCCAGGATACCTGAACAAGGCAAAAATGGAATCTAGGGCCTTTATAACTGATGAAGTAAACGTGTCTGGACATGGAAGGGTGAACGGGAAGCGGGAGTACTCATCAATGGTAGAGAGGAAGAAGGTGTTTCTGTTCATGGAGGGAAGAGGTCCCTTAAAATTGACACTGAGTCGTTTCAAGGGCCTGGATGACTTGATCAGATGCGCCCTTGACGGGCAGTAGAAGTGCGGCTTGCACTCCGCGCAGACCTGGCAAGACCTGGTAATTTCCCTGACATCTTGCATGGAGTAGGGCAGATTGCGCACTGTGACAAAATGAGCCACGTGGATAACCCCTGGATGGCAGAGCTTATTATGTAGAGACTGCAGTTGGCTGGTGTGTGCAGAGGCACTGCTCCCTCTGGATAAGGCATCTGGAGGGTCATTAAGAGCTCCTGGCTAATAGGGATTGTCATAATTGTAGGTGGAGAGTTCGATCTTCCACCTAGCAATCTTGTAATTTTGATTTTGCCCCTCTTGACATTATTAAACATGAATGCGGCTGAGCACTGGTCAGTGAGGAGCATAAATCTTCTACCAACCAGATAGTGTCACCAGTGCCTCATGGCTTCTACAATGGCTTGAGCCTCCTTTTCCACAGATGGTTCAGGAGATCATGGCCTTGTAATGTCCGCAAAAAAAAAATGCAACCGGCCTGCACGTCTGGTTGAGGATAGCGGCCAGGGCTACGTCCAAAGCATCACTTTCCACTTGGAAAGATACATTCTTGTCCACCACGTGCATGGCAACTTTTGCAATGTGCTTCTGAAGGTGGTTAAAAGCCATTTGGGCTTCAGCCGAGAGGGCGAAATTAGTGACTTTTAGAAGAGGGTGAACCTTATCATTCTACTGAGGGATCCACTGTGCGTAATATGAGAAAAACCCCAAGCATCTCCTCAAATCATTTGTGGTCCTGGGTACAGGAAGAGGTTGCATGTGGGTTCCGATTTTAGGGGCTCTCCTTTCTGAACTGTTAAAGGGGGGAGGGGACCAGAATACTGCAAAGCCATGCTTTTAAGGTGCCCCAGGAAGAACAGACCCAACAGCACCGGAGCACACAATTCATCACATATATACAAGTGAAATTTACAGAACTCCCCCCCCCCCCATGACAGATGTACAATGATGTTGTTGAACATACGTAGAATGCTAATGAGATGCGAGAAATATGTGGTAATTGGAAGGACACAACTTCAGGTTGTATTTTTTCACAGTCCATGAGTTTATGAAGCTTTCAGTAGAGCCGGTCGGTGATGATTTGGCATTTAGAGAAATGTCCATTGACCTTCACAGTCACTGTGCTGGGGAAGTCTGTCCTGATCTAGGACCATCGAGGCTAGGAACCTAGAGACTCCATACTCCTCACTCAAGTGGCTTCCACTGTCCTGGGTTGCTCTGCGTGGGTAAGATGGCGTCGACCTCGTGGCTCGGCAAGATGATTGCCCTCCTTTCTTCTTCGACTATGATGGCACTGAGTTTTAGTTTGGGTCATGGCAAGATGGCCACCGAACCTTTTCGCACTGTTTCCTCACTGCCATCTTCCGTCTGCATGTAGTGCAACAAGTGAGTTCAGGTGAAATTGGGGCAGATGGCTTGGGCTGAAATTGGATCTGGGAGTGATGCAGGCTGTGGACTTCCCTGGGCTTCCACTCGTGCGTCAAACCCTTGCCCAGTGCCCTTTCTTGCCACAGCTGGAACACACTGAGTATTTAGCTGGGCAACGAGATTGGGGATGCTCTCTCTTGCCGCAGAAAAAGCACTCCCTAGCATGGAAAGTGGCAGCCGTTAGAGCTGGGGTAGCGGGACCAGCCAGTCCTTTGATGAACAGGCTCGCTGGCTTTGAGGTCGTCATTCTCGAGCTTGGCCTGTTCCACTGATTTCCCAATTCAACATGGCTAGCCAGGTCCTTCTTTCCCGATCGAGCAGTCGCTGCCTCATATACCTCGAGCAGATCCCTGTGACTAGAATGTCCCGGATCTGTTCTTCCTCATGAACATGGCCCATAGCCATTTTGTACCTGAACTTCTTGGCAAGCATTCACAGATCCAGCTGGTAGTCACTGATGATCTCTCCTGGCCGCTGGCAATGAGTCAGTGCCTCACTAGGACCTTGTTCTGTGACTTCAGGTGCCAAGCCTTCAACGTCTCGACGGCAGCGCCATATGTAGTGCAGTCCCTGATGACTGCATACCCTTTTGTTCCTACCCTCAAAACCTCCTGAGTTCAACGGTGTGGATGACATCTCTGGTCGCGTTTAGGTAGTCCTGGAAGCAGTCTAGCCAGTATGTGAACTCCTCAGCTGTGTTGGGGGAACTGTGGATCTATCAGTAGCATACCTGGCTTGAGGGAATAAGCTAAAAAATTGTACCATTAGTAAAAGTTCTTACAACTGGAGGGAAAACAAACACCTTCATTAGCTTATCACTGTGGGTAGGGGTTCACAGTAGTCTTCAGAAGAGTTCTGGATTCAGACGGGAAACCAGGGTTATATGTGAGCAGATGCCATCAGCACAACACACTACCAGTGAATCCCAGTTCACTGCATACATGCAAAACAAATACTAAGAAAAGGGAATATAAATGATCAGCTTATAAATATTCTAAAAATATACTGTACAGGGGATCTATTAAAAAATTGTGCCAAGCCACTGCTCACATAGTTGATATGCAAGCTGCTGTGTAAGAACTCCTCCACAATCTCAATCAGTACCAGAGTACCACAGAGCTTTGTTCTTAGCCCCCTGCTCTACTCGCTTTACACCTATGTCTGTGCGGCTTGGTATGATAATGACATCATCTACTAATTTGCTGATGGTAGTGGGTTGTATAAAAGGGAACGATGAGTCAACATACAGGAGGGAGATTGAAAACTTGGATGCATGGTGTACTCACAACAATCTTGCACTCAATGTCACCAAAACCAAGGAGCTGTTTGTGGACTTTAAGAGGGGAAAACTAGAGGTGGAGAATCCAATAATCATGAGGGCATCAGAGATAGGGAAGGTGAGCAAATTTAAATTCCCGGGAGTTTATATTTTGTAGGACCTTTCCTGGACCCACATATAAATGCCATCATGAAGAAAACACGTTAGCATCTCTACTTTCTCAAAAACCTTGCCACATATCTACAGATGTGTTGTGGAATGTGTGCTGACCAGTTCCATCATGACCTGATATGGGATCATGAATACCTCTGAGCAAAAAGCCCTGCGATAGGTAGTGGACACAGCCTATTACATCACAGGCAAAACTCTCCCACCATCGTGAAAATCTACATATAACATTGCCATTGGAGAACGGCAATAATCATCATGGATCCAGGACATGCTCTGTTCTCACTGCTGCCATCAGGAAAGAAGTATTGGTGCCACAAAACTCGTACCAGCAGGTTCAGGGACAGTTGCTACCCCTCCACCATCAGACAACAATCTCAATCAGAAACTTATTTAAGGAATCTTACTTGGCACATTATTCTTTATTATTGAATGTGATAGTACAGATTCTATCACCAATGTGTATATGTACATATGTACAGATGGTAGTGTAGGATGACTGTGATTGGCTGAGAGTGTAGCCACACCTACTGGCAGGTCTTAAAGGATTGCTCCTAGCCAGATCAGGTCATTCTGGACTGGTCGACCTACTTGTGATATGCTCCAGTCTTTTAGTTAATAAAAGCCTTGGTTTGGATCAACAAGTCTTTGGTTCTTTTGACGCGCACTACATTGAATACTCAGTTTGTTTGCACTTTCTTCTTTGTTTACATTTCTCTCTTTTGTATACATATCTTTTCTTGAATACAGATTTTTGCACTATCAATGAGTAGAAATTCTGCCTGGTCTGCAAAAAAAAAGAATCCCAGGGTTTAATGTATGTATGCATGTACTCTGACAATAAATCTGAACTTTAAACTTCCTTAGCTTATTGTAGCTTAACCTCGTTATGTTGCTGAGCAATTTCTTTCAAAATAAAAGTAAATTGTTATCTTAGACGCTGGTTTGACTCTTTCTGTTTAGAAGGGGCACATTTAACTGAAATTCTTCACATTTTGAAATCAATTATAAAGTGTGGTAATTGAAGTCTGTTGTTAGATATGGCACTCAACAAACTTAAGAAACTTGCTGAAATCCATTACACTTGATGCTATTCAAGGAGTTTCCAATCTGTGCAATATTGGATTGAGTTCCTATTCCCTGTTGCTGATAGATAATTGCTATTCAGGCAGTGAAGCCCCCAATGGGTGTTTTATCTTCACTTGCCAGGAATAGTCAGACATGGAACATCTCTGGAAGCCAGAGTGGGATGTGCAAATAACCATATGGGCAAAAGTAAACAATACTAATTGGGAGTAGATTGGGTTCGTAAATTTGGAAAGGTGGAATATAAATGCAAATCCTTACAGATCAACTGGAGTCAAAGAGGAAGCACCCTCAAATGCTGTACAATAAATATTGTGAACCACGTTTGCTAGTTGCATGGGCAGGTAAGTGCATTGTTTCCCTTTTGGCATTTATATTCAGTTATACTGTTTTTGCTATGCAGGGCTGAAGTCTTGCTCTGATCTCTGGGTGGGTGTGAAGATCATAACTGGGAATTT
Source organism: Narcine bancroftii (assembly GCF_036971445.1). Taxonomy (NCBI): domain Eukaryota; kingdom Metazoa; phylum Chordata; class Chondrichthyes; order Torpediniformes; family Narcinidae; genus Narcine; species Narcine bancroftii. The sequence continues at coordinate 45,795,043 of NC_091472.1, read as the reverse complement.
TGCCACTAATTTAGATGGAATGGTTCAGTATATACAAGGATGGTCCCGCATTGTAGGTACAGGTGAACCAATTGCAAAATAAATCTTTAATCTTTGGTGTAGCATATTCACTCATATAATCTGCTAATGGTGGATGGCAAAAGCACAATACAGAAGTTAGAATTCAAAGACTAATAACAATGCAGGAATGGTTAGAAACCCAATGCAAGATTTGGTATATAATAAGTATATTATAAGGTGGATTTGATAGCTGTCAGCATACAGGAAAGAGAGCACATCTGGGATTACAGTAAATGCACATGCTGACTGGCGTGAATGAACAAGTGTGTGTGTCAAATATTATGAAATGTCAAAAATTTCAGTTGTTTTTTATTATTTTTCATTGTTATCCAGAGCAAAGCTTTATCATCTAGGGAATTCCAAATGGCTTTGATATATAAAAAAAATAATTGACCTTGATCTTTCGGGAACTACAGTAACTGGGGCCCCTGGAAGGAACCTTGTAAAGGTTATAAGGACAAGGACTCACGTGAGACCATTCCATTTTCTAGTTATTAATTTTCATTAGGTTCGCCTTTCCTTAACTGGAAACTTTTGGAGAAAATCCCTATTAACTGTTTAACTTCTGTTCTTACACTGAATGAGAAACTGTCAGAATCTGAGAAAGGAAAAAAAATAGCTGCATTTAACAGTGCAATGCTGTTTAAATAAGAGTGTGAACAAAATTAGAAGCTAATAAACTAATTTGAGGAATGATGAGAATTCTGCTGTGAATGCAGAACTTTATTTCTTCTGGTGTAACACAAAGTTTACTTCAAGGAAGAGAATGTTGGAAGAAGAATGCAGTCATGAAGTTGGCATCGCGGTAAAAGGTGTAAATTGCTATTTTGGGTCAAGTCCCTGAGAGGGTCCAATTATCACCTTTTGTCTGTTGCCCTGTGCCCCTTCCCTGCCCTTTCTTTCCTTCTTCCCTAGCCTTTTCATTCAGGATCCTACTTGTTTTTTGCTCATATATTTGTTATGTGCCCAGAGGACCCCAAATCCCAGCAGCAATAGATATTGACCAAGACAAATAGTTACTTAAACAAAAGTTGCTTTTAATTATCTTTAAACATGAAAATAGAATCACACTTTAACTTATCACTATTGACTTAACTGATCTAACTTAATCCCCTTCTAATTCTATGTGCACGTGTATGTAAAGTTCAGAAAAGTTCTTTGATTCAGAGTCCAATCTCACTTCTCATTCCTCCAAGTTCACTAGTTGCAGGCAATTCTTATACTGTGCACAGAATTTAACATTTATAAAGTTCACCAGGCTTTGGTGATTGAAAGATAAATGGTTACTACTCAGGAAGGTTCTTGTCAGTTTTCAGAGAGAGATTTGTTGTTCCAGGACATCCACAACTGATATACTTCCATCAGTCACTCCAGTGTCTTGCTGATGAAACTTGTCCCCTCAAGGTTCTCCAGATGATAACCTCTTTCTTTCAGGCCACCACAGAGTGCCTTTTGTTTCTCCTATTTCAAGTGAAACATTAGACAGCCAGTCCTCTCTTCTTGCATGAACGACAAGGGCTTTGACCAGGCTGAACTAAGCACTCACAACCCACCTTCCAAATGGGGTTTTCCACAAGATTACCAGCTTTTCCTGTTCCAGTTCCAGTTCCTGCTGCTGACTGTAAAACTGTAGAACTGATCACTCTCTCACTCTCTCACTCTCTCACTCTCTCACTCTCTCACTGTCTCACTGTCTCACTGTCTCTGTGTCTCTGTGTCTCTGTGTCTCTCTGTCTCTGTCTCTGTCTCTGTCTCTCTCTGTCTCTCTGTCTCTCTCTCTCTCTCTCTCTCTCTCTCTCTGCTTGCAAAACCACATGACCCTCCTAGAACAGCAAGTTCCACTGCAGACAGAATGCGGATCCGACAAGTTCTTTCATCTGTTGCTTTTTTGTAAGCAACAATCCACAGTGAAGTCTCTTGGGCACTCACCAAAGCTTCTACAAAAGTTCTGGGGCCGACATGTCCAGCATTAGCAGAGCTCCAGTATTTTAAATAAGATCTGTTTTAAAGTGTTTCCCCCAATTTATCACCCAAAAACATATATATATATTCTGTCGCACCTTGAAGAAGGTCTCAGGCCTGAAATATTGATTATATATCTTTACCTCCTCTGGACGCTGTGAGATTTGCTGAGTTCCTCCAACATTTTTGTGTTTTTACTATAACCACAGCATTTGTAGACTTTTGTGTTTCACTGGTTATGCTGTGATTGCTCAGTGGGCATCTTAGGATGCACTCAGAATATCCACTTTATAATGGCAGAGTTGATACATGATATCACTAGGTACATAATTTACATTGGATAAATATCAGATACACTGATGCAGATGGTGGATGAAAGTGTCCTGTACAATTTCCTGATAGACACAATTTAATCTGGAATTGATGGCTAGTGCAGTCTTACTCTCAGTTAATTCAGTATATTTCTCATTAATGCAGATGATATCCACACCATGTAAGCAAATATTTTGGTATTATTTTCCTACAAAACGTATTTGAACTTGTGCCAATAGTCAAAAATAGAAATAGTTTCTCATCTAATCAGTTTGGAAATGTGGAATGCATAATAGTAGACATTTTCACCAGAATAATTGATAGACATATGTTAGAAAGGGAAGGAGTGAGGAAATATAGTGGCCTCCATAATGTTTGGGACAAAGACATTTTTTTTCCTTTGTTTGCCCCTGTGCTCCACAGTTTTAAATTTGTAATCAAACAATTTACATGCAATTAAAGTGTACATTCCGGATTTTATTCAAGATTATTTCTACATACTGTATTTTGGTTTGATCATGTAGAAATTACATCACATTTTATACATAGTCACCTCATTTCAAGGCACCATAATGTTCGAGACATTTGGCTTCACTGGTGTTTGTGAGTACTCAGGTATGTTTAATTGCTTCATTGGTACAGGTATAAGTGAGCTTGGCTTGCATCTATGGTTTGATCACTTTTGGAGTCTGTAGTTGCCATTTTTCAACATGAGGACCAGAGTTGTGCTGTTGAAAGTTAAAGAAGTCATTATGAGGCTGAAAAACATAAAATAAAACAGTAAGAGACATTACCCAAACATTAGGATTACTAAAATCAGCAGTTTGGAACATAATTACTTCAAGAAACAGAAATAGAGGCTATACTGCAGGATGCAATTCACTAGTTAGTCACAGAAACAGGATGGCCAGATTACAGTTTGTCGATAAGTATTTAAATGAATTTTGGAAAAAAGGTTTTGTGGACAGATGAGACCAAGATGAACCTTTATCAGAGTGATGGCAAGAGGAAAGTGTGGAGGCGTAAAGGAACTGCCCAAGATCAAAAGCAGACCACCTTAGACATGGTTTGCATTTTGCAGTGTTGCCTCTGTATTTCTGTTCATGAAGTCTTCTGCACAGTCATCACTGACACATCCACACCTGCCTCCTGAAGAGTGTTTCTGATCTGTCGGACATACATTTGGGGATTTTTCTTCATTATGATGAGAATTCTTCTCTCATCAGCAGTGGAGGGTCTTCCTTGGAAAACCAGCCCCTTTGTGATTACTGAGTTCACCAGTACACTCTTTCTTAATGATATTCCAAAATGTTGATTTTGTAATCCTAAGGTATGGGTGATTTCTATTACAGTTTTATTCTTGTTTTTCAGCCTCATAATGGATTCTTTGACTTTCATTGACACAACTCTGATCCTTATGTTGAAAAATGGCAACTACAGACTTCAAAGGTGATTAAAAGCTTAGAAGAAAGCCTAACTCTCTTCTACCTGCGCCAATGAAGCAATTAAACATATCTTAGTACTTACAAATACCTGTGAAGCCACGTGTCCCAAACACTTTGGTGGCTGAAACGAGGTGACCATGTATAAAAAGTCCTGTCATTTCTACGTGGTCAAACCAAAATACATACAAATAACCCTGAATAAAAACAGGAATGTTCACTTTAATTACATGTAAATGGTTTGATTACAAATTTAAAATTTGGAGCACAGGGACAAATAAAGGAAAAAAAGTGTCTTTGTACCAAACATTATGGAGGGCACTTGTAAATATGATTATCATTACTTGATGGCTAGTCCTGCCATGAACTCTATTACTTGTATTCAATTGCTCAGATTGATTTATTGAGGTGATCCAACTGATTTAATGAGGAGTCAACAGGATTGGGAAATCTCACAAGCCCAGAGAGCATTGTTCTTCTTTGTGGAAGCATAAGCAATGTCATACCCTTACAGTTGAATATTAGGACCATATGGACACAAAAAAATGCTTTTGTTTATGATGGCAGAATGGGAGATCACCAATGTGTATATGTACATATGTACAGATGGGAGTGTAGGATGACTGTGATTGGCTGAGAGTGTAGCCACATCTACTGGCCGGTCTTAAAGGATTGCTCCTAGGCAGACCACGTCATTCTGGACTGGTCGACCTACTTGTGATATGCTCCAGTCTTTTAGTTAATAAAAGCCTTGGTTTGCATCAACAAGTCTTTAGTTCTTTCGACGCGCATTACAGGGATATTTATGCATCTTGAAGTTTCTGAAGATCCCAGGAACTTCTCAACCATCTCACAAACAAAGAAGGCTGAGTCACTGAACAAGAACTGTTTCAAAATGAAAGCATGCCATTAAGTTAAAGAAAAATATTTTAACAAAAACCATTCCCCCAAAAAAGTAATGTAATAGTGAGAAGAAATCACCTTTATGGCCTGATCAGATATTATATCTCAAGACAGTGGGAGCAAAGGTACTCAAACCACCGATTTCCATTTCTTAATCCTTAGTAAATAAAGTTAAATATTTTTAAAATGAATCATGTTTGGAGAGATATTTTTGCAGGTCATGTAAACTTCTTTAGCTCTGATCTTAATGCACATTATTGTAATTATGGAGGAGCTCCAGGTTTAAGCTTTGAACTGCCTTACAGATCCTATTGAAACTTTACTCCCTTATCTCAATAGTGTCTTATTTTTGACACTATTTCATCACCTGCACAGATTACAATACTATGGTGGGGGCGTTAATGATTTGTTGCCAATCATTAAAAGTGGATGAAGAGAATAAATGAGTCCTTTTCAGAGAAAGTCTAAATAAAGATAGAGGAATACATTAGTTTGGGTGCATTGTTTATGTCTGGATCTGTAAAACGACCCAGGGAAACAACGCTTCGAACAGAAAACTCTCCAGTTTTGAGTCCCCATGTGTTTCAGCTCTCTGTTATTTTTAAATTAGCTGTGGGATAAATTAGAGGGTTAAGAATAAAACAAAACCATCTGATCGTGAGGCAGGAAACAGATGTGGTTTGTGCTGTGAAGAAATAGTATCAGTTCCTGAGCTTTTACAAAGCCACTTTTTGAATTCCATTTCATTGGTCACAAGGAGAATTTATGAGCTGTATTAACTTTTCCTCCACCACTTAATGGTTTAGGAACATAGCTTTCAAGCTTTGAACTCTTCTAAGAGCATTCCAAGAACATTCACTAAAAAAGGGAAAGTTTACAAGTATTGATTTTTATATTCTAAGGTGTGTTTCTGTGAAGGTCACATAGTTAGTGTCATACTTCAATGTATCTTTGATGCACAATGGGAAGTATTTCATTCTGTAAGGAAGAACTCATGAGTGCAAAGACTATATTCACCTTCATGGATTCTGTTTATATCTCATCAAAAACAGAAGCATCCTAAAAAATTAAGGTATATTGATTGAAACAGAGAAATTTTAAAGCTGCATATTTACTTTTGTTTTGTTACAGGAAGGAACTGTGATAGCAGAGAGGCTGGTGGAATAAAATTAAATAATAGAACTATGGCAGACTGGGAAGGCATAAAAAGGCTGTGAAATATGGAAAATATTCTCCATGAATGGACTAACCAAAGGAGAACCAAATCAAATTGGATTAGTGTGACAGAAATAATGATTTTAAAAATGTACATGTTTCCAAGCTCTATAAATTTCATGACAGTAAAACTCGATAATATGTTTTCATTCTGGGGCTGTGCCATGCTTCACCCATTCCGCAGAATCATCAATCACAGCTGCTTTAGACCCAACTAATGCAGATATGGTTTTCTCCTGACAATACTTCTTGAAAACATTTGGGGCGTATTTTATGCATTTTATGCTGCAAGTCATGAAAATCACCCTAAAATGTTCCTATCACTTTCATTTTTTTTAGGTATGACCTATTTTTGTAATTTCCTGTCATATTTTAAATCTATTTCAAGCATACAAATCCATGAAGAGCAACATGTCATTGAAAATTAATTTTCTACATTCGTTCTTGGATTTCTTCCATGCTCATCTTAGTGCAGAAGTCAGTGACGAACATCGTGAAAGGTTTCACCAGGACATTGCGACCATGGAAAATTGGTATCGTGGCAACTGGAATCCATCAATGCTGACTAACTATTGTTGGACACTGACATGAGAGGCATCAGATGTGGAGTACAAAAGAAAATCAGCAGCAAAATATATTTAGGTCAGTTGAATTAACATCATGTCTTAACAAAATTATGCAATTAAACGTGCTAAATCCAATAAAAGTTCATTTAATGTTTCACAACTTCCACGCGATACAGCAAGTCTGAAATTATCTTTGTGTTCAACTTGAGGCGATGATAATCCTCTTTTTCTTTTCAGGAAGTAAACTTTTTGAAAACATTTGTTGTCCAGTGTAATCAGAGTCAAATAAAGTTTAACAAGCTGAATTAACCTACTCGAAAAAATTACACCCTCCCTACCTGATAACCCTCTATTTTTCTTTCATCCATGTGTCTGCCTAAGACTCTTTGTACCAGGCTCCACCACTGCTCCTGGCAATGCATTCCATGCACACCCCCCCCCCCCCCAATACTCTGTGTTTAAAGAAAAACATTCTCCTAACTTCTCCCCTCGCCTATCCTCCTCTTACTTTGTACAAATGCCCTTTGGTGTTTGCTACTGTGCTGTAAAAGGTGCCTCTCATAATCTTGTATTTGTCACCTCTTATCCTTCGTCGCTCCAAAGAGCACCATTTATAGAACGTAGAAGAGTACAGCACAGTACAGGCCCTTCAGCCCTCGATGTTGTGCCCACCCATATATTCCTTTAAGAAGTACTAAACCCTCCCTACCCTATAACTCTCTAGTTTTCTTCCATTCATGTGCCTGTCTAGGAATATCTTAAATGCCCCTCATGTTTCAGCCTCCACTACCATCCATGGCAAGGCATTCCAAGGACCCACAACTCTCTGTGTTTAAAAAAAAAGCCTTACCCACCCCCTCCCTAATATTTCCCCTAAACTTCCCTCCCTTCACTTTGTTCTCATGTCCTCTGGTGTTTGCCGTTCCTGCCCTGGCTGTCTATGCCTCTCATAATCTTGTAAACAGCTATTAAGTCACTTATCTTACCTTATAACATATATTTCCCAATCCAGTCAACATCCTGGTAAATCTCCTTTGCACTCTCTCCATAGCTTCCACATCCTTCCTGTATGAGGTGACAAGAATTGAACACAAAATTCCTTATGTGGTCTAAACAAAGTTTTATAGAGCTGCAACTTCACATCACCTGTCAATCAAGGTTGGACTCTGACCACCCATTAGTGCACACCTTGCTGTTGGCTAATTTAAATCACTTAGGATTGTTATTGGCTAGAAGCACAGATGCTACACAGATGGGGCAATCACAACAATGCAAAGCACATTCTTTCTCTCTGCCTCGTGGTCCACACCAGATCATTACAGTGGACATCGCTGGAGGTGTTGCAGGTAAGGTATGCACTACACTGAAGCTGAGTTGCAGAATGCCATAGATCAATATTTGCAGAGAGTTGCAACCCCACTGGTACAGGGAACCGGGTGTAAGTAAGAATCCTTGTTTGTACTCAAGTGTGTGAGTGTGTCGAGTATAGGTTCACTATTGCCAGAGTTCAACCTAGTTGTGAGTTTTGAATGTCAATATTGTTGCTTAAGTTAAATAGTAATTGAGTACCGTTTAACTTTTTCCCGTTTGTTACATTTGATTGTAACACTTGTGTTTAGACTTGTCTCTCTGTGAATCCACTGAACCTGATATCTTCCCAACATGACACCTGGCGACTTTGAACTCAATTCACTGACTAATTATGGCTGGTATATCATAAGCCCTCTTAACTACCCTAGCAACCTAAGTATATGGCAGCATTGACAGATCTATGGATTTGGACCCAAGGTCCCTTTGTTCTTCCTCACTGTTAAGAATCCTGCCATTAAGCCTCCTCAGCCTTCAAGTTTGACCTTCCAAAATGCCATCACTTCATGCTTGTCTAGACAGAACTCCATCTGCCACTTCTACGCCCAATTTTGCATGTGCTGTTGTAACCTAGAACAACCTTCTATACTATCCACAATACCCCCAACCTTTGTATCATCTGAACAATTATTGTCCAGTTCATTAAGAAAATTCACAAAGAGCAGGGGGTCCCAGAACAGATCCCCGTGGAACTGCATGAGTCACTGACCTCCAGGCAGAATATATTCTGTCCACAACTATCCTCTGCTTTCTGCAAGGAAGTTAATTCTGAATCCACATAGCCACGGTTCCATGGATGCCATGCCTAATGACTTTCTGAATGAGTCTACCATGGGGGACCTTGTCAAATGCTTTACTACAATCCAAATACATCAATTTCCTTTGTTACCTCCTCAAAAACTCAATTAGGCTGGTGAGGCATGACCTACTCCTCACAAAGCCAGGCTAGCTATCTTGAAAAGACTACCTTCAAGGATAGGTGCTGAGCTCTCTGTTCTACTCACTCTACACCCATAACTGTGTGACCAGGCACAATTCAAATGACATCTACCAATTCACTGACAACACCACAGTTGTAATCAGAATCACAGACGGCAATGAGGAAGCGAACAGGAGTGAAATAGACCAGCTGGTTGAATGGTGTCACACAACAACCTTGCACTCAATGTTATAAAACAAGGCAATTATTGTGGACTTCAGAAGGAAATTAGAACATGAACCAGTCCTCAACGAGGGGTCAGCAGTGGAGAGTGTCAAGAACTTTAAATTCCTTTGTGTTATCATCTCTGAGGATCTGTCCTTGAGCCTTCATGCTGGGGCAATCACGAAGAAGGCTCGCCAGTGGCTGTACTTTGTGAGGAGTTTGAGGTGATTTGTTATGTCACCAAAGACTTTCAAACTTCAACAGGTGTACCAATGAGAGCATTCTAGCTGATTGCATCACTGTCTGGTATGGATCCACCAATGCTCAGGACAAGAAAAATCTCCAGAGGGTTGTTAACTCGGCCTGAAACATCACAGGTGTTAGTCTTCACTTCATCAAGTACACCTACATGAGATGGTGTCTTAAAAAAGCAGCCTTGGAGCCCATATTTGGAATATATGGGACTGAATTATTATTGATGGTGTTGCTCCGAACCATGGCAAATAATTGATTGAGAGTTTTATGTTATGTGTTCTCCTTTTTGTTCTTTCTTCATTTGGGGGTAGTTTAGAGGGGGGGTGGGTGGGGGTTGTATTTACAAAAATATCATGTTTGTATTTTGTTTTCTCTTCAGTTGTATTTTTTGTATTGTATGATTTACCATGATTAATAAATAAAATTTTCCAAAAAAAAGCAGCCTCTATCTTCAAGGACCCCACCACCACCCAGGTCCTCTTCACTCTGCTATCATCGGAGAAAAAGTGACAGGTGCCTGAAGACGAGCACCCATCAGCACAAGGACAGATTCTTCCCGTTCTCATCCTTGTTCCCATCCCAAAGTAGTTTAATACATCCTTTTTATAAAGGTCATATTTTTAAATTTAAATGTATTTATTTTTAAATCTAGGCATACACCATTTCAGCCATGACCCCGTGCCACCCAACTACAACCCCAGGTACATTTTGAACAGTGGGAGGAATCAGGGAGGGTGTGCAGTGAGATGTCATGATCCACATTGTACCAATGACATAGATAGGAAAAGAGATGAGTTACTGAAGAGGGAGTATAGAGAGTTGGGAAGGATGCTAAAAAGCAGGACCTCCAGTGTGGTCGTCGCTGGATTACCAGCTGTGCCATGTGCCAGCGACAGCAGAAATAGAAAGTTATGGCAGATGAATGCATGACTGAAGAGTTGGTGCCGGAGGAGGGATTCATATTCGGGGATCATTGAGAGCTCCTGTAGATGTGAGATGGCATGGTTAGCACAGCGATTAGCACAACACTTTTACAGCGCTAGCAATTGGGTCCAGGGTTCGAATCCCATGCTGCCTATAAGGAGTTTGTATATATTCCCCGTGTCTGCGTGGATTTTCCCCGGGGGTTCTGGTTTCCTCCCACTGTTCAAAATGTACCTGGGGTTGTAGTTGGGTGGCACGGGGTCATGGTTGAAATGGTGTATGCCTAGATTTAAAAATAAATACATTTAAATTTAAAAATATAACCTTTATAAAAAGGATGTATTAAACTACTTTGGGATGGGAACGAGGATGAGAGGGCAATGATAGGAAGAAGGTACACATGTAGATGCACTGTAGATTATGAGGAAGGATTGGTGGTCAATAGGGCAAAATTGCAAGCGTAAGATTAAGGATTTAACTTGGGGTACTATGGAAAAAGATTGAAAAAGATGATGAATACAGCACTGAAGGTCTTGCATTTAAATGTCTGCAGTCTGAGAAATAAAGTGGAACTTGAAGTTGGCATGCACGACATTGTGACCATCACTGAGTTAATGGGTGAAAGAAGATCACAACAGGGAACACAGTGTATGGGAAAGACAGGAAAGTAGGCTGACAGGGTGAGATGAGTATGTTGGTTAAAATAGAATTAAAACTTTGGAGAGAGGAGATATTGAATCAGAAGACAGAGAATCAATGTGGGTAGAAATTTAAGGGTAAAAATACCCAGATAGGAGACGATTACGGGCCTTCAAGCAGTAGCCAGGATGTTGCGTACAAACTACAGAGGGTTATAGAGAAGATATGCTAAAAGGACAATGTTATATTGCCCTCTGATTCCCCCAACAATCATTGGATCGTGCTCCTCTGGTTTTCCCTTCCTGGTCAACAATCAGCTCCTTGGTTTTGGTGACACTGAGTACGAGGTTGGGTTGGTCCACCATTCAGCCAAGTTTTCAATCTCCATCCTGTATAGTGACTCATCGCCCTTTTTAGACAACCCATCACTGTGCTATTTTCAATGAATATGTAGATGGTGTTGTTGTCATACCCAGCCACACAGTCAGAGGTGTAAAGAGAATAGAGCAGGAGTCTAAGAAAACAGTCTTGTGGTGCTCCGGTACTGATGGAGATTGTGCAGGAGATGTTCTTACCAATCCTCACTGATTGTGGACTGGAGGTGAGGAAAACCAGGATCCAAAAATATAGTGGGGTGTTGAGTCCCAGATCATGGAGTTTGCTGATCAATTCTGAGGGGATGATAGTGTTAAATGCTGAACTACAGTTGAGAAAGAATCATTTATGCAAGTTACCACACACCACTTTGGCACCTGATGAATGTATCTTTGATGTCCAGTTGTTCCAGGTCTTTGTGTAGTCCATGACATAGCATCCATCGTGGACCTTTTGCTATGATAGATGAATTGGAATGGATCAATGTTGCTGTTCAGTCTTCAACCCCAGCCTTTCAAAACACCTCAATACCATGGATGTGAGTGCCACTGGTCGTTAGTTATTTAGGCAGATTTTTGCGCACATTATGATTGATGCCTGTTTGAAACAGATGGGTACCACTCCCTTCTGGAGTGAGATGTTGAAGATGTCTGTGACTACATTGGCAAGTTGGTCAGCACAGGTTTTTAATATCCAGCTGGGAAATCCATCTGGATCGGATGTTTTCCATGGATTCACTATCTTCAAGGCAGTCTGGTTATCATTCTTGGATACGGAAAGGAGAAGATCATCAGGGGACATGGGAGTGCGCAATTGCATTTATTCCTTGTTTCTGTGGTCGAATAGGGGGTAGAAGGCATTGAATTCATCAGGGAGTAAAGCTTTGTCATCTCATACTGCACTGGATTTGATTTTGTAGCAGGATATGTCATTTAGGCCCTGCCACAGATGTCAGATATCATTCAATGTTTCCATTTTTCATCTATAAACTCTACTTTCCCCGGCAGATGGCTTTCCATAGGTCATATATGCTCCTTCTGTAGTGATCTGGGTCTCTGGAATTAAATGCCTGTGATCTGGCTCTCAGCAGGTTCCAGAGTTCATTGTTCATCCAGGGCTTCTAGTTGGCAAAACCCCTGATTGATTTTGTGTGGACACACTTACCCACAGATATTTTGATAAAGTCTGTGACAGCCCTAGTGTAATAATTCATATTCTCAGCTGAGTCCTTGAACACCACCTATTCTGCTGAGTCAAGAAAGTCCTGTAACAGTTTTTCAGCCTTCTGTGAACCATCTTCTAGCTGCCCTGTTATCCAGAACCTCTCGTTTTTGGCTCTGTCTGTTTGAAAGCAGAAGAACAGCCAGTATATTTGATTTGCCAAAATGTGGTCTTGGGAAAGACTGTTGCCCTTTTTTATCTTGGTGTAACAGTGATCGTATTTGCTGGGGCCTCTGGTACAGCAGGTTACATGCTGATAGCAGGGTCTGCATCTAATATAGATTTGCTCTAAGGCAGTAGAACAGAAGGTCGATTTGACTCCAACATTCGTGCACCAGCTGGCATGAACTTTCCCAGAATCTGAGTTCCGATCCAATTTACGAATGGTGAAGCCTTTTGGTTAGATAGCGGTGTCTGGTGTGTTGTCTGTTAGCCAGGTCTTGGTGCAGCAAACAACTGAGGTTTGTCTCACCTGCCTCCAATGAAGCAGCTTTGCCCTCAGGCCACCAATTTTATTCTCTGGACATTTGCAAGTAATATGGATGGTAGGGGAGGTCTCTGTCCCCTGCGCTTCAGTCTTGTTTGGAATCATGGCTTTCGTGCCATGTTTCTGGCCTTGACCTTGGTGGATTGCCTCTGCACTCCATCCAGTCTGTTCCTGACTCAGCCATTACCCGGGAGATTTGTAGATCATTAACTCTGTTCAGTGACTCATCATTGAGAAGAAGATTTAGAAAGATTAGGAGAATGGGCAAAGAAGTAGCAAATTAAGTACAATGCTGAAAAGTGTACGGTCATGCACTTTCGTAGAAGGAATAGAAGGGCAGACTATTATTTGGAAGGGATGAAAATTCAGAGTTCAGGGGTGCAAAGGGACTTGAGAGTTCTTGTGAAGGATACCCTATAGGTTAATCTCCAGGTTGAGTTGGTGGTGAAGAAGGTGAATGCAATGTTGGCATTCATATCTAGAGAAATATGATTTCAGAGATGAGATATTGAGAGTTGATAAGCCACTGGTGTGGCCTCACTTAGAGTACCATGTACAGTTTCGGGCTTCTTATTTAAGAAAGGATGTGCTGGCATTGAGGAGGGTTCAGACAAGATTTATAAGAATAAATCCTATTATGAAGGAATTAGCATATGGAGAAGATTTGACAGCTCTTGGAATTACTCCTTGGTGTTCGAAAGAATTGAGGGGAGACCCCATCAAAGCATTTTGAATGTTGAAAGGCCTGGACAGAGTAGATGTGGCAATGTTGTTTCCTATGGTAATGGAAACTTGGACAAGAAGGCACAACTTCAGGATTGAAGATATCTCATCTCTGAAATCATATTTCTCTCGATATGAATGCCAACATTGCATTCACCTTCTTCACCACCTTCTTCACAACCTGGAGATTAACCTATAGGGTATCCTTCACAAGAACTCTCAAGTCCCTTTGCACCTCTGAATTCTGAATTTTCTCCCCTTCCAAATAATAGTCTGCCCTTCTATTCCTTCTACGAAAGTGCATGACCATACACTTTCCAGCATTGTACTTAATTTAAAACAGAGATGTGGTGGAATTTATTTAGCCAGAGAGTGTTGAACCTCTGGAATTTGCAATTATGGGTGGCTGTGACAATTTCATCATACTGTCAATCGTCGTTCATTGGGGATGGACACACATGGAAAATGTTTAATACACACACACACACACACACACACACACACACACACACACACACACACACACACACACACACACACACACACACACACACACACACACACACACACACACACACTCACACTCAAAGTAATTCACACATCCACAGCTTTTTCTTTGTCAACTTTCCTGGAAGCCTCCTCAAAAAAATTCTGTAAGGTTGGTTAAACATACACAAAGCCATGTTGATTTATCCCTAATCAGTTTCTGTCTATCAAAATAATTACATATCTGATCTCTTAGAACACCTTCCAGTAATTTACCTACTACTGATGGCAGGCTCACCGGCCTATAATTTCAAAGATTATCTTTGGAGCCTTTTTTAAACAACAGAACAATGTGAACTACCCTCCAATCCTCTGGCACCACACCCTTGGCTGAGGACATTTTAAATATTTCTGCCAGAGCCCCTGCAATTTCTGCACTAGCCTCTCTCGTGGTCCAAGGGAATATCTTGTCAGACCCTGGGGATTTATCCACTCTTATTTGCTTTAAGACTGCAAGCACCTGCTCCTCTTTAATCTGTATAGGTTTCATGACCTTACTTCAATATGTGACAATAAAAGGAACCTTCCTTTGACCTTTTTCTCTAATTCCTTTATATTTTTTAATAGTTGCGGAGACTTGGGTTCAGTACTGACCTTGCGTGTTATTTGTGTGGAGACGGCAATTTCTCCCTGTGACTATTTGGGTTTCCTCTGGATGTTCTAGTTTTCTCCCACAGCCCAATAGGTTAATTGCCCCTCTGTGTAGATGAGTGAGAGAATTCGTAAAGTGTTGGTGAGAATGTGGGGAGATTGAGAAATGGGATGAATGTCCAATCAGTGTAAATGGGAGTGAGGGATTGATTGTTGTTGTAGACTCAGTAGGCCAAAGGGCCTATTCTGTGCTGTATCTCTCTAAGACTCTCCCAGTGTGATAGTACAGATCTATCACCAATGTACATAGTGTATATAGTTACTGTATCTAGACTGTGCTTACAGCGATTGGCTGAGAGCTAAGCCACACCTATTGTCTGGGCCTTAAAGGGTTGTGTCCCTAGCCAGGTCGGATCATTCCAGACTGGTCGGCCACCTGTGAAGAGCTCCGGTCTTTTGCTAATAAAAGCCTTGGCTTGGATCAACAAGTCTTTGGTTCTTTTGACGAGCTCTACAATTTTATTAGCAAAAGAATTTTTTTTGAAAGGGATGGAGCGTTTAACTCGGCCAGAAAAACTTGATATCGACCCACAGTCAGCTACAGCCTTCAAAGCCTTTAACTTCTGGCTGCTGAACTTTGAAAACTTCCTGAGATTCATTCAGGTAGAGGAGGATAACCAGCATCTAACAGCATTGCTGTCTATGGTGTCCTTGAGAGTCTACAAGAACATCTAGGATGAGACCACGTACACTGCAGCCATACTGAAAGGACTGTATGATCAACCGGTGAACAGAGTTCATGCCCGGCTCGTGCTTGCGTCGAGGAAGCAACAGCCCGGCGAGTCCAGCAGGGCATATTTACAAGTATTAAAGGCATTGGGCAAGGACTGTAACTGTGTGGACAAAACTGCTGCCGAGATCACAAATGATCTCGTCCGGGATGCCTATGTGGCCGGGCTCAGATCGAATGAAGTGAGGCTGCGCTTGCTCGAACAAGGGGTAGAAAAACTAGAGGACGTGGCCCGGATTGCAATCACAATGGAGGATGCAGCCTTAAAGTCCACCGAGCTCTCTAGGGACTGGACCCCTCGTTCTGATGTGAGTAGAGTGCCCTTCTACCCTACCATCCCCCGAGATACTGACGGCCTGTCGGCTGCTGCTACACTGCCCCGTGCGAACCCAAAATGTTATTTCTGCGGGAGGGACAAGCACAGCAGGTCCCAGAGCCCAGCAAGAAAAGCCAAGTGCCAGAAGTGCCTTAAAAACGGCCACTTTGCTGCAGACTGTAGGTCTAAAATGGCCGCCAGCAAACACAGTGCCTCGTGTGAAGCCCACTCACCACTATCCCATTCAAACTCTTCTTGGCCGCTGCTGCCGCCGCCACAGCCACCCCCGTGTCCAACCTGGTACTCACCCTAGCGTCCATCACCGACGACCGCCAGGGCCCGACCGCCGCGACCAACGACCTACCCACCGCCAATCGCGAGCAACTACAAACCCCACTACTTACCATTCACCTGCCAACGCCGCCACAACAGCACTTCCGGGAGGTCCTCCAACCTGCTCCTCGAGCGTTGACTACATCATCCCGTGTCGTGACGTCATCCCGTTGCGTGATGTCATCGCGCAAAACTCCCCTGTCAATTGCTTCAATAACATTAAACCAGCAATGCTCTCATCCCCTCACCAGAGCAATGGAACTGATTAAAGTGCATGGACACTACACCAATTGCTTATTTGACTCTGGGTCAACTGACTGTTTAATCCAGCCAGATCTGGCTCTCCGTTGGGGACTTGACATTATCCCCATTACCCAGAGGATCTCATTAGCGACGAGGTCGCACTTGACTGGGATAAAGGGGTATTGCATCGCCACGCTGGAAGTACAGGGTGTGATGGTCACCCACTTCAAATTATTCGTCCTTCCCCAATTGTGCGCCCCAGTGTTGCTGGGATTAGACTTCCAGTGTCAGTTCCAAACGGTGTCCCTACACTTTGGGGGACCCCAAGCCCCCCTCTCGGTCTGCCATCGCCCCACCCCCGAAGCACCCGAGCAACCTGCCCCCGTGCCCCGGGGCCAATCCTGCGGCCTTTCCACACTCCGGATTGCCCCGCCAGCACTCTTCGCAAACCTCACCCCTGGCTGGAAGCCTGTGGCCACCAAAAGTCGGCAATATAGTTACAAAAACAGGCAATTCATTAGGAGTGAGGTGCGTAGATTGCTGGATGAGGGCATCATCGAACCCAGTTCAAGCCCCTGGAGAGCCCAGGTGGTGGTTGTCAAAAATGGGGAAAAACTACGGATGGTGGTCGACTATAGCCAGACCATTAACCGCTTCACGCTCCTGAATGCGTACCCCCTGCAACGCATCACGGATGTGGTGAACCAGATTGCCCAATACCTCATTTTCTCCACTATTGACCTACGTTCGGCCTACCACCAGCTCCCGATCCGCTGCGAGGACCGACCATTCACGGCCTTTGAAGCGAATGGACGGCTATATCAATTTCTCAGGGTACCATTCGGGGTCATGAATGGTGTCGCGGTCTTCCAGCGGGAAATGGACAGGATGGTGGACCAGAATGGGCTAACCGCTACCTTCCCCTATCTGGACAATATCACCATCTGCGGCCACGACGTGCAGGACCACGACGCCAACCTAGACAAATTTCTTCAAACTGCCCGTCGGCTGAACCTGACTTACAATTTGGACAAGTGTGTCTTCCGGACCACACGACTCGCTATTCTAGGTTGTGTGGTGGAGAACGGGATAGTCATGCCAGATCCTGACCGCATGCTTACCCTAATGGACTTAACCCCCCCCCCCACCCACATACCCAGAAAGCTCTCAAACGTTGCCTGGGCCTTTTCTCGTATAACGCCCAATGGGTTCCACACTACGCCGACAAGGCGCGTCCTCTTATCGAGACCACCTCCTTTCTCCTCTCGACCGAAGCCACAGCGGCTTTTGATCGAATCAAATCCGACATTGCTGCTGCGACGCTGCACGCGATCGATGAGTCTGTCCCGTTTCAAGTCGAGAGCGATGCATCCGACTTCGCCCTGGCAGCCACCTTGAACCAGGCCGGTTGGCCTGCAGCCTTCTTCTCCAGAACCCTCCAGGGTCCGGAGAGTAGACACTCCTCGATCGAGAAGGAGGCCCAGGCCATAGTTGAAGCGGTGCGTTGTTGGAGACATTACCTCGCTGGGAGGCGCTTTACACTGTTGACTGATCAACACGCGGTCTCCTTCATGTTCAGCAACACCCAGCGTGGTAAGATAAAAAATGACAAAATCGCCAGATGGAGAATCGAACTCTCCACCTTTAACTATGACATCCTGTACCGGCCTGGTAAGCTCAACGACCTGCCTGACGTGCTCTCCAGGGGGACGTGCGCCAGCATACAGATGGACAGACTACGGAAACTCCATGAGGCACTCTGTCATCCAGGGGTCACTAGGTTTGCTCACTTTGTCAAGGCGCGCAACTTACCCTACACAGTCGAGGAGATCCGCTCCGTGACCCGAGCCTGTTCGGTGTGCGCTGAATGCAAGCCCCACTTCTTCCGTCCAGATAACTCCCACATTATCAAAGCCACCCGCCCCTTCGAGCGTCTTAGCGTAGACTTTAAGGGGCCCCTACCGTCGACCAACCGTAATACCTACATCCTTACAGCCATCGACGAGTTCTCCCGCTTCCCATTCGCTGTGGCCTGCCCAGACACCACTGCCACCTCAGTGATACAGGCCCTTCACAGTATTTTCACCATCTTCAGGTACCCCAATTCCATCCACAGTGATAGGGGGTCCTCATTCATGAGTGCAGAGCTGCGACAGTACCTTCTGGAGTGTGGTATTGCTTCAAGCAGGACCACGAGCTATAACCCACGCGGTAACGGCCAGGTCGAGAGGGAGAATGCCACCATATGGAGAGCAGTTACACTGGCTCTCCGGTCTAAAGGTCTCCCCACCTCTCACTGGTAGGAGGTTTTCACTAGTGCCTTTCACTCCATCCGCTCCCTCCTATGTACTGCAACAAATGCCACCCCCCACGAAAGGATGTTCCTTTTCCCGAGAAAATCCGAATCAGGAACCACTGTACCGGCATGGCTCACCGTCCCTGGCCCCGTCCTTTTGCGACGCCACGTCCGGCACTCAAAGAACGACCCCTTGGTCGACCGAGTGACTCTACTCCACGCGAACCCACATTACGCCTACGTTGAGTTCCCAGACGGGCGGGAGGACACTGTTTCGGTGCGGGACCTAGCTCAGGACGCGGTAGACCCAGTAAACCCCCCAACCCAACCTTCCCCAACTCCTTATTCTCCAGGCCCCGTGCCGCAACAGAAGGACCAACAGCACCCCAATGACCCGGGCCACCCTGCCGACAACACGACTGGGGAATTGAGCGACGGAGCAGTCGCACCCGACGAGCCCGCTGGCGACACCACTCCAGCGACCCCAATCCTGGCACCACAGCGGTCACGCCGGATGGTCAGACCCCCTGACCGCTACAGTCCTTGACCTACCCCTTCCTTTCATTCTCTCCCTCATTTTTGTTTTTTTTTCCCAGGGTCAATTCTCCAAGAAGGGGTGAATGTGATAGTACAGATCTATCACCAATGTACATAGTGTATATAGTTACTGTATCTAGACTGTGCTTACAGCGATTGGCTGAGAGCTAAGCCACACCTATTGTCTGGGCCTTAAAGGGTTGTGTCCCTAGCCAGGTCGGATCATTCTGGACTGGTCGGCCACCTGTGAAGAGCTCCGGTCTTTTGCTAATAAAAGCCTTGGTTTGGATCAACAAGTCTTTGGTTCTTTCGACGAGCTATACAACCAGATAGTCAATTTTTTTTTGTCTTGATGCTGCTCTGATTTTTAACAATTCTCTTGTTCTTTGATTTTAATAAAATTATCAAGCACAAAAGATGACTCAGAAATTGAATCTACTTGAACTAGAATTTCAATTATTGTTGCCCAGTATCATTTAAATAGAATGAAATATTAAAATCTTTATTAGATGTATTGGTGAAATGAAAGGATGACAGATGTTAGTGGAATCTGATGCTTGAATTTAATTTCTGTAAGTGAAGACAAAACAACCATGCTCAGTTCATCACCCAATGACTGCTACCAGAGAGCATGTTGTGGATATGCTGTATTTATTCCCACTGAACTGTGACCCCATTCCCATATACCAATTGACTTTAATGTTTAATACAAAAATAAAAAAGTAAGAGATCTGTGTATTTAAACCCCTGAGATTACGCTGACTTATAAACTATTATTGACAGGGACACTGACCTCAGCAGCAAAGACCAACTGAAATATTTTGATTTAGATGAATTTGCTAAATGCAAATGCAAAGAATTTTAGATACTCTTTAGCAATTACTAGAGTAACGAGCAATTATGAAATGTTGCAAAATGATTACGTAAGATTATATCACTGAATAAGTTGAGGACTTCTTCAACATATTTGAAGCTAACATCAGACCAAATATCTCAATATCACACACGCCTTACTGTTCAGCATTTTAGTGATGTCAAAGCCTCAGCCAACTTAACCTAACCAAGGCATGTGGGGGCTAGGGGAGCCAAGACAAGCTCGGCCTAAGAAACCGATCCAAAATCCTTTGACAAAGTGTTTGTCATTATGACCAATGATTCATGAGAATAACAAACACTGAAAAGTGAAATAAATAATAACATACGAAATCACTAAATTACATTGAACAACATTTCTGCATATTAAAACCACCATTCTTCTTTGGCTTGGCTTCACGGACGACGATTTATGGAGGGGTAAATGTCCACGTCAGCTGCAGGCTCGTTGGTGGCTGACAAGTCCGAAGCGGGACAGGCAGACACGGTTGCAGCGGTTGCAGGGGAAAATTGGTTGGTTGGGGTTGGGTGTTGGGTTTTTCCTCCTTTGCCTTTTGTCAGTGAGGTGGGCTCTGCGGTAGAAACACAAAAAAACCCTAAAACCTGTAAATTTAAGTTTTCCACACCACGCCTAATACCCAAACCTGATGATCAGAT
Organism: Narcine bancroftii; assembly: GCF_036971445.1. Classification (NCBI taxonomy): domain Eukaryota; kingdom Metazoa; phylum Chordata; class Chondrichthyes; order Torpediniformes; family Narcinidae; genus Narcine; species Narcine bancroftii. The sequence continues at coordinate 45,774,265 of NC_091472.1, read as the reverse complement.
CTCGATCCTCTTCTCTTCCCAAATGTTGTGCCTTGATGAAGCCATAACCAAAGCTAGATCTGGTTTAGGGCCATTATCCCATCTGAATGAAGTATCGGTAATCAGTTCTAAAAATATGCAATTTCTAACCCCGGGGGCCTTTAACTGGCTCATGCCCCACTTGTGGACTTCGTGCTGTGGTCAGGAATCAGGTAAAATGCCACAAAATCCAAGTAATTTCTTCTGAACTTCAGTGACAGTAACTTCTCAGTGAAGAAATATTGGTGTGCCTCAGCTTCATCCAAGATCTGTGGATTAACATGTCATCTTAAAGACTTGCTTCCAGATTTTGGGATAGGGATTGTGGGTGTTAAGGTGTTGAAATGTTTAAATTCGATGGATTAAAATAAATGTTGACTACATGATACACACTTAGGTTTCTCGTAGCCATTCCTCTCCAACTGAAATAACTGAACTTACTTTTTCTTCATCCAATCTAAATTGGCCACACTTACACTACATGCTGTGGAATTACAGCAAAGTCATGTGAAGCTGAAAACTCCAGCGTGATCGGGTTTACCATCTATGTGACAATCCCAAACATTTGGCACGTAAGTGTGGAGCTGTGCAGAGCTGTTAATATTTCACTGCAAATTCTAGCCCAATATATTTTGATTTGAACCTTGAGGCAGTTTTTTGTTACTACTGATGATGTACCAAACACTTTAAAAATCAGTGGGTTAACTCACGAAGAAGTAAAATGAGTGGGAAACTGAAATGCAGCAAAATTCTGCCTCTTTAGATATTCCACAGTAAGCACTGAAAATGTCACTCTGCAGTGGGAAGATGGAGTAAGTTAAAGGTATAATTGGTATAATTTGTTCATTTACTTGAAAATACCACACTTTTGATTATTTTTAAATGCTATTGTACAATAAGATATTTGTTATAAAAATCTCCAGCATTGAAGTTATTTCTGTAATTTCTACAGCCATCATTCATCTTTCTACCATTTGTGCTGCTTTATTTTTCCCATTGATTTTGGCTGTATATTACCCCTTTGGATTTGAATGGGCAATTAAAAACACATTTTGCTGTTGACTATTGGTTGGAGGCTCACTAAATCTCACACTTCACTGCATACAAACCACTACCTGAGAAACTGTCATTACTTGTTTCATAATTACTCTGTGCAACAGAAAACATACTTCCAAAATACTGAGAGCATGATAAATTTTCGTGAAATCTAATGGCAATATATCTTTAGAACCTTAAATTGCATTTATCATAAATCTACTCTTGCAAGCAATACAAGCACCTTATTCTTCAGCCCATGGGTTGGCACTGGATCTGTGAAATACATTCCACACACAGAATCTACATGTACATTGCTCAAATAAAGTAACTCATGCAGAAATATTAATATTTTGCAACACATTTAGATAATATTAAAAGTGAAGGAATTCTGCAGTGAAGTTGATAAATGATAGATGTTATTTTAGGACAGTTTTTGGGGAATACAGAACTGTAGTGAGGACAAAATGAAATTCAGTATTTGGATGTAAATTTAATGCAAGTATTTCATAAATGATGAGCTATGAAATATCTAATAGGGTCAAGCATTTTATACTTATTGATCAAATAAAGGCAATTCTGACTTAATATGAGGCCAAAAATAGCTTTGGAATCATTATTTTATTTCTAAGTAATTAAGATTCTTATCTCAAAGCATACCATTTCACTAATGTTCCATATTGAGAAGTTTAAATTTTGCATTTTAAAGTGGCAATTCAACATTCAAAACTATTCAGATTATTTCCTTTCACTCTATATTGAATAACCACACATTTATCTGCTTTCAAATCCATATGCCACAGTTTTACTCAATACTATTTTGTGATGTTATGTCCTGTCTGTAATGTTACCTGTGCCAGTGATATTTCTGTCATTTGTAAACTTTTCAACTTAGTTTCGACTCTGTAGTCGAATTATTCATAAACTTATTGGATTGTTGAGATTTCAGCATGGATCCTTGTCAAGCACAGTGGCCATTTCCTTCCCTTTCAAAATAATGATTATGAAATTCATAGTCATGTATTAAAACCCTGGAGTCAGATGTTCAAATCTCCCTTTGACAAATGGAGAATTTAGATTCAGTCAAATAAATCAGAATTTTAAAAAGATTATTAAAATCAGTAAAGTGATTATGAAATTTCTGAATTCTCATAAAACCAGACATAGCAATAGATGACATTGTAAAAGACGATGACTGATGGTGAAGAATCATCTTAATCTGTATGAACAGAAATGATAATCATATTGTCATACACACGATACAATGTGCTTGCTGCAGTCGAACAGGTACTTGTACAGAAAAGCTATAATAGTCAACAAATTGAATTAAATTAAAAGAAGCAATAGATGATAAATATCCATGGTGACCCTAGTGCAAAAAAAAGTGATTTGCAATAGGGCAGACAGTCCTTTTGTATTGTTGTAGCAGCCTATGTTTAGTGTAACAACTGGAGGTACAGGAGTCTGAAAGAAAGTGTTCTTGAATCTAGTGGTATTATTTTTCAGGCTTCTGTACCTTCTGCCTGTAGGTAGCAGTGAGAAGAAATTGTGACCAGAATAATGGCAGTCCTTTATTTTGCTGGTTGCTTTCTTGAGTCAGTGTCTCACATAGATATCTGCAATAGATGGGAACTCAGAGCCTGTAATGGACATGGCTATGTTTGTTACCTTCTACAGCCTTCTGTTTTCCTGGGCAATCAAATTTCCAAACTAGGCTTCTGATTAATAAAGCCTTTGACTGCTTGCTTCGTGTCTGCGGGTGGTCATTCATCATGCCATATGCCCAATCTATATTTGGTCTTACTGATGCAGAGCAGGCCACATTGAGAATATCTAATGCAGTAGATGAGGTCAGAGGAGCTGCATGAAAAACTGCCCTTCCTGGAATGTTTGCAAATGGTCCCGGATGGACATGAGCAGGGGTGGGGGTTCAACAGATGTAGCTGAATCTGCAGCCCCAGTTGTGATCCAGACAAATGCAGATGAATATCTTGTTGGAGATGAATTTTGTGTTTTGCACAACTGTTAAATTTGCCAACTAACCAGTATATCTTCCACACTGAACCTGTAGAAATGTTATGCGCATTTCTTCAAGGGAGCTACAGTGATCCAACACCATTGCTGAACTGGGTACAGAAAGGGTCATCAGACTGTTAAGACTCACACTCATATTACCTGATGACAATCCAAATCTCCTCAGACCCCTTAGAAAGCAGTGGTGTGCCTTTTTACAGATTCGAAGGTTCTGACTCTCTCCACCTCCTTCCCATCAATGCAGCAGCTTCATGGTCTATTGGCCTCCTCTTTCTAAAGTCAACAATAAACTCCTTAGTTCTTGGTTATTGTCTTGGCACTAGTAAAACCAGGTCCTCAATCTCCTTCTCTTATTGTGATTCATTTGCAATTATTTGGCCAACAACAGTGTAGACTGAGTTAGAACTGAAGTTGGCTATACAGTTGTGGTTGTACACAGAATAGAGTATGGAACTAAACACACAGATTTGGAGTGCCCCACTGACGTCACTGGGGGGGTGTGGGAGGGGGGTGCGAACTGCACTTGGTGACACCATCAGAGGGGATGACACCAAAATGACTGCCTATAAAATTTTTATGCAGTCTTTCAGCAGAAATTTATTATTTTTTAATAAAATTATCCCTGTGGTTAGTTATAGCAATAAAAAAAATCATAAGCCAAGCTTACAAGGCTAAAACTCTATGCTAATTTACTTTTTGAACCTTCTAATGAGCTCCGGTCAGAGCTGTCGTTGCATTGACGCTTCGTATCATGTGGTTTTTTGTGCAAGCACATGATGTTGTTTTTGTTGCTGCTGGTATTTTTTATAGTTCTGCTTTTGTCAAATGTTCTGGTGTTTTAGCTACAATATTGTGGATTAGTACTTGTGAACCTATATCAATAACTTTTTTTGAGAAGGAAGTAGTAATTAAAGGAAAAGAAGGTGAAAAATCAAAAAAAGCTTCCACTCAGTTACTAATAATGTTGTAACTAATTTTGCTGGTTGTCTCAGTGCTATTGTTATTACATTCAATGATATATGGGAATTACAATTTATGGGCAACATCAGTAGCAAAATAACATTACTAAGTATTCTGTATGGTCTGGTACAGGAGGAGGTTCATGGGGGGGCGGGGTTTGGGGTGACACCATGAGTTACTAACCCTAGTGAGTCAGGCCACTGGGTGCCCCCGGTATTGATGGTCAGAGAGAAAGAGCTGATGTTGCCTATCCACATTATTTTTTGGGGTCTGATGCTGAGGAAGTCGAGGATCCAGTTACGGAGGGTTAGCTTGGTCATGAGTTCTGCAGATGTGATGGTGTTGAACGCCATGTAATTTTCATGGGTATGGATGAAGGTAAGATATAACAGGGACAAAAAAAAACATTTGGGGAAATAAATGTGGGCAGAAAAATTATCACAGAGAATAAAGAAATGGATGAAGTATCAATTTTATTTAGTACCTTGAGAACACAAAAATGCATTTAAATGACAGTGAAGAATTTAAAACAATTAATATAATTGAAGATCAAATGATTAAAAAAAAAATAAGGGGTGCAAAAGGTAGTCATAAAGGTTTACAACAAGGAAGCAGCCACTTCAGCCCAACTTTTCCATGTCGATCAGGGCATCTTAGGATTATAAAAGGTATGACTGCAGATATAGTATCTTAGCGTTTCCTCTCATGAAGGAGGGAGAGAGGAAATGGACAACAGCATGTCAGCTCACTTGATGCCAGTGACTGGGAAAATGCAAGAATCATTTATTCAGTCTGTGGTGCTAGAACATGTAGAAAATTGTAACATGATTAATCAAAGTCAACATGCTTTTGTGAAAGAGAATTTGTCTTTGATAAAAATGGCGGTGCTGCTGGAGCTGGTGTGGATCTGCTGAGAGTAGGGACCAGAGACACAACATTCCCAAGGGGTCCATCCACCCAGTCCTATTGCCATCAGCTCCAAACAGTCTCAAATGGCCTGTTAAAGGAGCCAATGGGGGGGGGGGGGGGTTATTTAAAATCCCGCCACTGCAGAGTTTATGTCCAAGATGGCGGCATCTACAATTGGCAGCAGCCACAATGGGTTTCAGATTCCAGGGAAGTGGGGGACTGGCGCAGGGCAGCAGTGAACAGGAAGGCCACCACCATCTGAGAAGGAAAAGCAGAGGAGATGACCCACAGGATGGTAACCACAGTGGCGGACCAGTGAAAGGTCCTGCGGTTGAAGAACTCGAGGTTGGTTGAAGAACCATTGGTGACTCGAGGAAAAGAACCCATGTAGGCTATGGGCGGTTGGGGACTGCAGTCAAGGAACACTGACCAGGCTGTGGACTGGTGGAGACTGGCTTGAAATTGGCTGAAGGTATCAGAACCAGGATGTAAGAGATTGCTGAGGGCACTGAAGGTCCCTCAGCCTCTGAGGCCCTCACTGGTCTGCTGCCATGGTCATAGTCCTGTAGGGTCATCTCCTCTGCTTCTCTTTCTCAACAGGTGTGTTCTCCCTGCTTCTGGTACCTTGCACTTGTTCGCTGCTCCTCCAGAATCTGCAACCTCTGGTGGCCTTTGCTGAGCATTGGTGCTGCTATCTGGTGTGCAGACCCTAGAGTTGCGGGACTTTAATTAAAAACACAGTTGGCTCCTTCAGTAGGCTGTTTAAAGGCTTGATACATCAAGCCACCATCATTAGGACCAGGCAGTAGGACTCTGCACAGCAGTGCTGTGTCTTCGTTCACCATTCTCCCAGCTCCACATCAGTGGTAGTGCATTATAGCAGCTCCGGCAGAGCTCCCCTTTTTATTTTGTTATTTTGGATGAACACTGGTGTGAAAATACACTGTGACATGATGGAAAACATCAGCATATGGGAAGTGAAGGTACTGGTGAGGCCACATGTGGAGTACTGTATACAGTTCTGGTCTCCTTACTTGAGGAAGGATGTACTGGCTTTGGAGGCGGTCCAGAGGATATTCACCAGGTTGATTCCAGAGATGAGGGGCCTAGCCTATGAGTTGAAATTGAGCCACCAGAGACTGTACTCGCTAGAATTTAGATGAATGAGAAGGGACTTTATAGAAATGTATAAAATTATGGAATGCATAGATAAGATAGAGGTGGATAAGTTGTTCCCATTGGTGGGGGAAACTAGAACTAGGATACATAGCCTCAAAATTCAGGAATGTATATTTAGAATGGAGATGAGGAGGAACTGCTTTTCCCAAAGACAGGTGAATCTATGGAATTTACTGCCCATTGAAGCAGTGAAGGCTACCTCAGTGAATATTGTTACGAGCCCAGAGGACCCCAAAACCCAGCAGCAATAGATATTCACCAAAACAAATTGTTATTTAAACAAAAGTTGCTTTTAATTATCTTTAAGCATGAAAATAGAATCAAACTTTAACTTATCACTAACTTATTTAACCCCTTCTAATTCTAATTGCACATGTATGTAATGTGTGTGTAAGTTCAGAAAAGTTCTTTGGTTCATAGTCCAATCCCACTTCTCATTCCTCCACGTTCACTGGTTGCAGGCAATTCTTATACTGTGCACAAAATTTAACATTTATAAAGTTCACCAGGCTCTGGTGCTTGAAAGGTAAATGGTTACCGCTCAGGAAGGTTCTTGTCAGGTTTTAGAGAGAGAGAGAGATTTGTTGTTCCAGGACATCCACAACTGATATACTTCCATCAGCCACTCCAGTGTCTTGCTGACAAAATGCCCCTTCAGGGTTCTCCAGATAATAACCTCTTTCTTTCAGGTCACCGCAGAGTTCCTTTTTGTTTCTCTTATTCCAAGTGAAACATTAGACAGCCAGTCTTCTCCTTTTGAATGAACCACAAGGGCTTTGACCAGGCCATCTTCCAAATGGACTTGACGGCTTTTCCTGTTCCAGTCCCAGCTACTTCTGCTGGCTGTACTACTGTCAAATGATCTCTGTCTCTCTTTCTCTCTCTCTGAGAGAAAGCCTGTTTGACTCTCTCTGCTTGCAAAACAACATGACCCTCTTACAACAGCAAGCACTCTTCCAGACAGCAGCGGCTTCAGCATGCTCTTTCATCTGTTGCCTTTTGTAAACAACAATCCATTAGTGAAGTCTCTTGAGCACCCTTCAAAGCTCTTGCAAAAGCTGTGTAGTCGATATGTCTAGCATGGGGCAGAGCTCCAGTATTCAAGCAAGATCTGTTTTAGTATGTGACATACTCTAACAAACCTTTCCCATTTATCTCCCAAAAACATATCTATATACTCTATATACTCTGTCACAATATACTTAAGACAAGGTTGGATGGATTTTTTTCAAAGTAGGGGAATTAAAAGTATCTGGGGAAAAGGGAGGTGGGTAGAGATGAACGTATCATCAAATCAGCCATGAACTCATTGAATGGTGGAGCAGGCTCGACAGACCAGATGGCCAACTCCTGCTCCTATTTCTTATGCTCTTATGAATAGGTAAGGCAGTTTTGTATGGGAATAAAATCTCCCACATTAGATGTTATTCCAATTAGTCAATAGATCCTTGGATTCACTCTCACCTTTCCTCAATGATGGCCCTACATTTACAATTACGCCAACCTAACAAGGCAATTCCTGTTTCAAAGAAAACTATGAGTTTTTATTTCTTACATTACAGCTTCTTTTTAATGTTAGGTTTAGTGAGTTCTGTTCATCATCAAAGTCCCAGAAATGTTTAGCATTTTACTCTTTCTCTTTTAAAGAAGAATTAACCATATAACCATATAACCACTTACAGCACAGAACAGGCCAGTTCGGCCCTACTAGTCCATGCCGTAGCAAATCCCCACTCTCCTAGTCCCACTGACCAGCACCCAGTCCATACCCCTCTAGTCCCCTCCTATCCATGCAACGATCCAGTCTTTCCTTAAATGTAACCAATGATCCCGCCTCGACCACGTCTGCCGGAAGCTCATTCCACATCCCCACCACCCTCTGCGTAAAGAAATTTCCCCTCATGTTCCCCTTATAATTTTCCCCCTTCAATCTTAAACCATGTCCTCTAGTTTGAATCTCCCCCTTTCTTAATTGAAAGCAATTAATCAGCAAAGCCTTGGTTTCATCTGATATGTAACCAATGTTTGACTTTCAAAGGATATCACAACTTTTGACGCTCTTCCGCTTTTTAAGTGATTACGTTAATCGTGATATTCATAAAAATTACTTCAGATTTCTGTTCTTCCAGTCTATTTGTTGCAGTTTGTTTTTTACATCTCCTTCAGCTTCAGTTTTGCACTTTTGTTTGCTTTTCTTCTGGTAAGTCTTTTTGGAGGATTTATAATTAACTTGTTAATTTGGAATAAATACCACGAGTAAAACTATCAATTGGTAGTGTTTATATTATAAAATAAATAATTATCACACAGTGTATGTTGAAAATGGTTTATATTTTGTTGAAGATCCATGAATAATTGTTTTAATCCCAATAACAATCAAAGTTCTTTAAAAAATCAACGATTAAGACTGAAACAGTTCAAGAACTGTACATAAATACACAAATTATCTTTTATTTATTTTCATATTATGTGCCAACTCTATGAGGTAGAAGGCATTAAAGGACCCAATGAATTTTACTGTCCTTCATAGAACTCCTCTCCCATCCAGCAATGAACTATGTTGCCCTTATGTAGTACTTCAAGCCATTTATAAAGGAAGGTAAAATAGTTGAAGTAGGACTCATTTTTCATATTTAAATAATTTATAAGCTTGCAATGATGGTGAAGAGCTTGATCTAATGTATATTAAACAATCATTAATAAACTCTTGCCACATCGTCAATGGTGATGAAAGAAAATAATGGATGTTAACATGCATCTAGGTTTTCCTGAGAGAGCATATGCTTTGAAACTGGGTTTAATGTATCTTATAGGATCTGAACAAATCATCAAATTGACCAAAAAAAGGTTTAAAATAGTATTAGGATGGTTTACTTCTTGAAAGATGAGCTAAAATGGAACCTGCACATTTCTAGATAGGAGCTACAATGATCCATGGCTATTGCCAAATTGGGTACAGAGAGGGCCATCATACTTTAAAGACCCACACTCTTGGCAACCATAGACATGCAGCATAAGGAACAGCCAAAGAGGTGAGTGAAAACCAGGAGGTGTTGGTCATCGTCAGTCAGCAAATCATTACACTGGCAAAAATGGGATTTGATGCATGCCCAAGTAATCCACCACTCAGGTAAATCTTGTGTCCATGGCAGTTGTCACACGATGAAGCCCTGAAGTGCATCAACATAAAAGGCTGCACACAATATGGAAGCAAAGAAAAATTATTGGGAAGATATTTTGACAAGAGGAATATGAATACTGTATTGCAACTCTTTATCAAAATATCAGCAAAAGAATGAAGAACCTTGACTCTTCCTCCCATTGGAGGTTCCCACACAACATATTTCATGTATTTTTTTTGTGAATGGTCAACCAAAGTCATAGATTATCTCCAATTTTTCTCTCCAATATATGATGGTAAAGCCAGAATTACTGTTGTTTTATATCTATTTAATTCTAATAAAATATCACGTGCACTAATGTGAGTGGGGATAACATTTCCTGATGGATGCACTTTCATTTGGAAATGACCACTGTCACGATCAAGTCTGAGGTGAATTGTCTCTAAGAGTGATTTGTTCACAGGTAATTAGGCCCTAATCGATTCAATTTCTAGGTGATATTTTATCAGCCGTGAAGCCTTATCAATAACATCATATTCTTGCTCAATTTGAATGAATATCAAAATTCTAACACCTTGGAATGACAAATTATGCTCATTGTAGGAACAATTTTGAGAGAGATGTCTAGATAAATCAAGAAACATTAGAATTAATTAGGAGACAGTATGATGACCTTTAAACAGCAAGACAAAATGGCTTGAAAGGCTGATTTTATATGTTATGCTACATTCTGTGGAATATATTTAGTGCATCAAATATTCCTAAATACTTTATCACTAAATATGGTTGAAACTATGCTCGTAACTGGTGCGGCAAGATTAGTGCAGCGGTTATTCCAATGCTGTCTCAGCGTCAGCAACTGGGTTTGAATCCGGTGCAAGGAATTTGTATGCTCTCCCCATGTCTGCATGTGCCGCTTTGGTTTCCTCCCACCCTTCAAAACGTACGAGGGTTGTAGGTCGATTGGTTGTAATTAGGCAGCACTGGTTCGTAGGCTGGAAGGGCCTGTTACCGTGCTGCATTCTAAACTTTAAATTTAAATTTAAATCAATGTAAATTTATTCCAGCCAAGTATGCTGAACAGTATAACTTCAATTTTTACCACTGCAAATATTATTTAGCATACATTCTATTATTTCCTGTTGTACCTTGACCTGAATGCATCTTAGTAACCGTATTGCAGTTTCTTTAATAAATGATGACCCCTAAGCAGTTGATAAATGACATATAATTGAGTTGAAAAGACAAGAAGATCATTAACATATAATTGGGTTGCTTGGAGTTTCCATCAGCTTTTATTGTGTTCTTTCATAGTGCACCTTATTCATTTGCATTTTATGGATTGTTGCCAAGTTTTAGTCATTTGAGGAATTAGTAACAATACTTAAAAACCCTTTGAAATGATGAGAGATTTTTCTTTACATTATGATATACAGGAAGAAGCAATGGAGTAGAAATTCAACCTCAGGGATTCATGTTGAGATAGGAGGAGCTCTCCATTATACCCCACTTCCAGAATTCAGCGAAATGGATTTGGAGTGCTCCCAGGACTCCGGGAATTGCAACATTCCAGTAAAAAATGGACAGCTGCTTGACATTATTAAAGGGACAATGGGTCAAAAGTGCTGAGAGATGCATCTGTTATTTGTACGCTCTTGGCTGGTTCTTGCAATTTTCAGCAAAAGTAAATAAAATCACTTGAAGCCAATATGACCTTCCTAATCCATTGGTAGTTGAAGCTTAGAAACTGGTTCAATGTGCAGCCAGATCTTAAAAAAAGAACATTTTCCCCCTTGCACTTGGGAAGCCCAGTGGATTTCTAATAGAGCTTTATAAAACTATGAAAACTAGAGATGCAGAAGACTCCTTTGTTCAGGATGATCACAAACTGGGATTTACAGGGAACTCAGAGAAATACTTTTTTACAAAATAATGTAAGAATGTGATGGCTTTACTGCAAATGATTAGTGTGGCAAATTGAAAGTTGTGCATCAATGGAATTGTCTGTCTCAGAACATGTCCAGTCAATGTGGATATTCAAACCTTAGATGGATATTTAGATACTGGCAGGATCAGGAGGTAATTGTGATCGGGCTTGGGAAGTATTTGATAAAAAATAAAATGGGGAAAGGGGAACGGAATTGAATAAGGGTTGACCACTTCAGTTGACAATTACTATTGCAGGGATGAGGGGCCAAGTGGTCTCCTGCTGTACCTTTGCTCCTTGAAAAAAAAATTACAAACCAGCACATCTGTGGTATTGAAGTATGTAATTGTCTGCTGTGGATTGTGTCACTTTCCTACAAAAAGTGTAATTGATGAGTCAGGCCATAGTGATCCAGGACCAAACAGAGCAGGAGGTATATCCTTAAGGTGAGGATCATAGTTCTGTTTAGCCAGAAACTCTCCAGAGCAGCCAAGTTCAGATTTGTTCAGTTAACTGCCCAAGCTTCACTTTTGAAGTCACTTCCTCTGCGGCAGACATTTCTGGAGTTGGTGTTCTCATTGGTCAAATAATGCATATATTAATCTCTGGTGTCCTGATAGGAACATAACAATGTAGGAGATGAAAGCAAGAGAAGGCCATTTTCTCGGCTACTGAATAAGATCATGGCTTATTCAGCTTCTATGGCTATTTCTATGCTTCTATTCACTTTTCCATCTGATTTCATTGGTATTTAAATATTTATCCATCTCAGCCTCGAACCTATTTAATGACAGAGCACGGTCTGTGGGAGACAGCTTTAATAATTATAAGACTAGATGCTATCACTGTGCTGTGCAGCCAACTGTTTACCACTGTGCACTTGTAAATCTCAGTTACATTTTTTTTGAAAGTGTAGACATACAGTACTGTAATAGGGGCAATTTGGCCTTATGAGTCCGTGCCACCCAATTTATACCCCATTAATCTACACCCCTGTATGTTTTTGAAGGGTGGAAGGAAACCAGAGCGCCTGGGGAAAACCCACGCAGACACGGGGAGAATGTACAAACTGCATATGGTGTGGGATTCGAACCCAAGTCCGATCCTGATTGCTGGCGCTGCAAAGGCATTGAGCTAACCGCTATGCCAGTTCAATTTGTAGACTCGTCTATACTGAGTCACATAAATAGTCATTTGACCTAGGTCGAGTGGAATCAATGTAAATAAACCCCTCTGAGGTAAATATCCTAAGCCCATGTGTCTGATACATTTTCAAGAGGAAGGTGCCTGTGGCTCATTTCTTCTCTTTACTCAAGTGGGTGGCACAGTTGACATAGTAGTTAGTGCAATGCTATTTCAGTGTCAGCGATCAGGACCGGGGTTTGAACCCTATGCTGTCTGCAAGGAGTCTGTACATTCTCCTTGTGTCTGCGTGGGTTTTCTCTGGGAGTTCTGGATTCCTCCCACCCTCCACTGGGGTGTAATTGGGTGTAATTGGGCAGCATGAGCTTGTTGGCTGAAAGGGCCTGATATGGAGCTGTATGTCTAAATTTTAAAAATAAAATTAAAGATTAACAATCTTAACAATGGTAACGTGGTGAAACACATCAAATTGATAATTTAGAACTTCCGGTGCATGTTTGTCTGGCTAGATGCTTGACAAAGGTAATGAGAATTTAAATAAGATAGGGCAAGTTGTTGCCTGGATGGTGTTTGATTCCTTTAGGTCCCCAAAGGCCTTATATGGCTTCAGAAATACCAAGTATTTTACAATGATGTACAATCACGATTATACTAAGAATTAAAAAGCAGCACCCAATTAGTACAAAATAATAAATCAAGATGCCAGAATTTCAAAATACAGCAAAACCCCTGTTATGTGGAATTAAAGTGATAGCACCCTCGAGCAACCGACAAAAATATCGCGGAAAATAAATAGGTAAAAATATGTACATTTAAAATTGGCACACCTTGCTGATAGTTTGCCAATCACGCAATACGCAATCTCAAGCAAAAAATGTACTTATCCAGCATCTGCTAATCCCCATAGATGCCAAATATCAGGGGTTTTACTGTATGGGTACAAGAACCAACAGTTAATTTTCTGCTTTGCCTGCACCAGTGTTTTTTTTTTGCCTCCCATATCACCTGTTTAACTGCAGTCTCGCTGTGAAACCAAACCTGCCACATATTGGCCAACCATGTTAGGCTGGAGATCACACAATTTGTGCACACATTCAGAAACAAGAATATCAAAGGTTTCAAGGCAGGCGAAAATTCTCCTAAAAAGCTTTGCTGATCCGCTGTTAACCTTAAAATAGCACAGCAACAATTTAAGGATTACAAAAAAGGCAGTGCCATTAATGGAGAGTAAAAGTACCCTGCTAACTATTTCTTATCCTCTCAAGAGGGATGCACAAGATTTAAACTTTCAGAGTTCATATTAATGATTAAAATGACCCTTTTTTGAAAAACCGTCCTATTTTGATATTATTACTGCTAATCCTCTGGGCCTTACTGCCACTTATAAAAGATTCTAATGGTGTTACTCATGGTGATCCTTGGTCCCCAGAGTATCCTGTGAAAAGACTCCTTGCAGTAAACAGATTGCGATGTCAGCTGCCATATGCATGAACAGCTGCTAATATGCCAACCTAGAAATGTGCTTGATTGTGGCTCAATTGGGTAATATAATAGCAAGATGGCAAAGTAGCTATATTGATTTTTGCAGAAGACAAACACATTATGAACAGCTGAGGCAAGTCTCACAGACCTGACGAAGCCTTCTTTACTGCTGGAATTAGATGGGATTTAAACCTTTCAAACAGCTGTCTCAAAGCACAGGAGAGGGAGAGAGGAGGGGAGAGCTAGAGCAAGAGGCACATTACAGGTTTCTTCAGGTCAGCCAGTTTTAGCAGGCAGATTTATGATGGGTGTTAAAATAAACGTTTTATGTTGAACAATAAACACCTTGTTACAAGAATTAAATGGACTGCAGAGACACAAGGAGGCTATTCCCACATACTGACTTGGTTAAACATGATTGAGTCATTGAGATGTTATGTAGAGTTTTACTGTTTTTCAGGTAAAATATTGCAGTGAAAAATATTTATTACCAAAATTCAAAAATTCAAAAGTTAATATCTGGGGATAATTTTTGTAAATCTTAGCTTCTGAATTTTACATCATTTTTATAAAGTTAACATGAGGACAACAGATTTAAAACTACAGGATTAGCAGCAAATTCACTGATAGATTTTTTTCAGAAGATGTCACAGTGTTAAAGGCCAAGGTTGAGTCTGATCAGAGAACAGAGGACATAGAATGGAACAGACCCTTTGGCCCAAGTGTCTGCACTGAACATGATGCTCAAGTGAAAGTCAAACTCTGCTGCTTCACATGATACATATTTCTCTACTCCTTTACTCCTGGCTCTCCAGAAGCCTCTTAAATGCTGCTATCATATCTGTTTCTACCACTACTCCTGTTAGCCTGTTCCAAGCATCCACCACACTCAGTGAACAAAAATTGCCATGCCCAACTCCCTTAAATGTTCACTCCTCATCTTAAATGCATGTTTTCACAGTTTTATCCTGTGAAAAAAGTTTAGACTAGAGGTCTCTAAAGTGGTCGATATGGGACTATCTTTCTTTTTTCTTTCTTTCTTTGGCTTGGCTTCGCGGACGAAGATTTATGGAGGGGGTAAAAGTCCACGTCAGCTGCAGGCTCGTTTGTGGCTGACAAGTCCGATGCGGGACAGACAGACACGGTTGCAGCGGCTGCAGGGGAAAAATGGTGGGTTGGGGTTGGGTGTTGGGTTTTTCCTCCTTTGCTTTTTGTCAGTGAGGTGGGCTCTGTGGTCTTCTTCAAAGGAGGTTGCTGCCCGCCAAACTGTGAGGCGCCAAGATGCACGGTTTGAGGCGAGATCAGCCCACTGGCGGTGGTCAACGGGGCAAGCACCAAGAGATTTCTTTAGGCAGTCCTTGTACCTTTTCTTTGGTGCACCTCTGTCACGGTGGCCAGTGGAGAGCTCGCCATATAACACGATCTTGGGAAGGCGATGTTCCTCCATTCTGGAGACGTGACCCACCCAGCGCAGCTGGATCTTCAGCAGCGTGGACTCGATGCTGTTAGGGTTAGGGTTAGGGTTAGGGTTAAGGGTTAGGGTTAGGGTTAGGGTTAGGGTTAGGGGGTACATAAATGCCAGGGGTCTAAAGGGGGCTGATAACACCGGGGTGGTCAATAACGCAGGGCGGGAAGGTCCATTTAAAATAGTTCCTCCACCCCACCACCCCCTGTCCAGCACAGGGTTGGGGGGAGGCTTACCTTCCATGAACCTTCGTGCACCACCGTCATGCTTCCCCTCATCATGCATACACCAGCCAGCAGTTTGAGTGTCACCATCACATTTCCCCTCATCATGCATACACCAACTGGCTGTACACGGCCTGCAGATCCCAGGACGCCATATTTAACATGTAAGTGCCCTTTCTGCCTCTTAACTTGTCTTCCATTAAATTAATGTCTGGCTCAAGGTGGCGCTGGACAGAGGACAGAGGGCTCAGAAGCAGGACTGTTCAGCCTTTCAGCTTAAAACTGGACATCTGGCAACCCTACTATGCGCCTCCCCCCTAACCCCGTATCCAACACTGGGATTCCATGCCTGGGGGTTAATGACCCTTTGAGGGAAAGGGTCGATGGTCTAAAAAGTTTGGGGACCCCTAGTTTAGACTGCCTACCATATCAATAACTCATAATTTTATAAACTTCTTTCAGGTCACTCCTTAACCTCTGATGCTCTAAAGAAAGCAACCCAAGTGTATCCAACTGTTAGCTTCATACCCAGGTAAACCACTTCTGTATGCTTCCTAAAGCCTCCACATGCTTTCTGTTATGGGACAAGCAGAATTGTGCACTTTATTCCAGGTAGAGTCTAACTGAAGTTTTAAATAACTGCAACATGACCTCCTCACTTTGATACTCAATGTCCTGCCCAATGAAACCAAGCATACCATATGCCTTCTTTACCACCTAATCTACTTGTGTGGTCACTTTCAAGGAGCTATGCACCTGAAACCCAAGGTTCCTCTGCACATCAATATTTTGAAGAGTCCTGCCATTAACTATATAAGATCCAATTACATTTGGTCTCCCAAAGTGCAGCAATACCACTTGTCTGGATTAAACCCCTTCAGCCATTTCTCTGCCCATATCTGTAACTGATCTATATCCTGCTATATTTTCTGACATCCATCTACACCGTTCACAGATCTTCTAATCTTCATATCATCTGCAAGCTTACCCACTCACCTACTTTCTATTGATGTCAAGCTACCCTAACACATTAACATTCTTCACATTATGCACCCATCACTATCCTCCATGTCCTTCTCCTTGGTGAACACTGATGCAAAGCACTCATCCACTTTCTCAAAGTCTAAGTTTCCTCCTTTGACCTTGAGTTCTTCTATCCTTTTCCAAGTCATCCTCTTGTTTTTAATATAAAACCCACCTTTTTGGCGTTCTTGAAGAAAGGCTCAGGCCTGAAATGTCGACCGCCTTTTACTCTCTAGGGATGCTGTGTGACCTGCTGAGTTTCTCCAGTTCTTTGTTTAAGAGAAAAAAAACTGAGCTTCCTCAATGAAAGTCCCAAAAACTGAGCAGGACACTTTTTTGTGTTTTAAAGTTTTAAGTTACGAGTATAATCTGATACAGTACGTTTCCGATTATCCAAAAACCGCTGAACCACAAATCTCAGTTATCTGAATTTTGTTCGGAAGCAACCTGATGCCACAAATTGAAAAGAAATTCACCTGATTTGCTCATCTGGGGCCCTGATGCACTGTTAGCACCAGTTTGCTAACAACAGAGCTCAGAACCAGCCAGGAAGACAATGAGCAACTGCAGGAGGTCGACGGGTCAGTCAGCGCACGGGAGATTGTCCTCATTGCCAGTAACTCTCTCCCCTCCATTGTACTTAGTTCTCCGCTGTCCCGACATCATCAAGGAGAGCAGCATCCCAGGCAGGAGTGGGGACCTTGGGCTCCCGGGCAGGATTGGCGATAACAGTAGCGAGGTGTCAGGGACCGGCAACGGCCAATACAAGTATTCTGCTGATGCCATTGGGCTGCTTAAAGCCATTTCTCGGTTAACCGAGAAATGTCCGGTCCCAAGCATTTCAGATAATCGGAAACGTATTGTACTAAATTGCATGACAAGGTGTGTAGTGTTTTAAAAACATCTCTATGGTTGATTCGCCTGTCTCCATGGAAATTAGAGAAAAAAGTTACTTACTTAGTCATTTGGTGGCAGCTGGTGTCTAGGGCTCATCGTCATTGCAAAAATCTGCAAGACCAAATCCGATCATTTCGATTCAGACCACTTTTTATGCAGGCTCCTTGTTTAAAAGGAAACAGTTCTATGAACTGTACTAATAAACACCTTGAAGTATATTTTCTTGCTTATGTTATTTTGAGCAAATAGTCATGAACTATGGAATAACATCTTCATCAGGACAGCTGGCCACTACTGCTGCTTCCTGGAAAATTAGATACATTGTACATTTTTGGGACTCCGTTTACTGCATTAGATAGCATTGAGCAAAAATAGGAAATCCAAGCCTGGCCTATTCAATGAATGAAGCCTTCAAAAATTAATTAAGGCGTATTAAAGGAATTCAGTGGATACATTTAACTGTTTCCAGAATATGGATCCTTCTTGAGATTATTTTTGAATCATCAGGCATTGAGAGGAAAGATGCACCAAAATCTTCTGGAGAAAAGCTCGATGGAATGTATTTTGAATCAATTATGGACAGGTGCTGCAGTGACAGTCCATAAAGGTGACAGGGAATTTCTATCAGAAATGAAGAAATGACATTTATAATAGAGAAAGGATTTCTCAAGATGTAATGAAAATTAAAACTAAGTGTGGAAATTTCAGTAATCTAAAATTATTTAAAATTATGAGGGGGATTGATAGAGTAGATGTGAATACGCTCTTCCCCTTGAGAGTAGGTGAGATTGGAATGAGGGGTCATGAGTTAAGGGTTAGGGGGAAAAAGTTTAGAAGTAACATGAGAGGGAGCTTCTTCACTCAGAGAGTGGCGGCTGAGTGGAACGACCTTCTGGAAGAGGTGGTTGAAGCAAGGTCGATTTTATCATTTAAGAAAAAGTTGTGCATGGATGTGAGGGGATTGGAGGGTTATGGGCAGGGAGCAGGCGAGTGGGACTAGAGGAGATCACTTAAATCGGTATGGCCTAGAGGGGCCGAGATGGCCTGTTCCCATACTGTAATTGTTATATGGTTATATGGTTATATAATGGATGGTGGGTAAAATTGAACTGCAGTGATATTTGGTGTTATTTCCAACTTGCTTTTGATTTTATTTCTAGGCCATTTGCTAGTTGGCCTCCTCAAGTTACCTGACAAACAGTACATTTGCCATATGTGAGGTCTAGTGGTTAAATCTTTTAACTTGGTAAACAAACATCTGTTGTACATTCAGTAGGTTACATGGTAGCTTTGTCGGAAGCGCAAAATTTAGTAGTTGTGTGGTGATACACCACTATCCTACTGGAGGGGGTGACCTGTGTACCTGCAGGAAGATCACCGGAGAACAGTCCACACCTGGCTGGCTGTCAATCAGCCAACCTGAATGGATCAAGCCCCACCTGGTCAACTGCCAATCACCCGCTGGGATATAAGCCATATCTGGCCCCTCGAGGTCAGTCACACGGAGTTGCAGCTAACTACAGCAGAAGACTTTAAGTAGAATAAAGCCTGTTGTTCCGTCTTTCAAATCTTTTGTCTGCTTACGGTCACCACAGTGCATCACAATTTGCTTGTCTGTTCCACTTCTAAGTATGATGGGGTTATGAACGAAATTCAAGTGTGCAAACTGTCTAACCAACTGGGTGATTTTTCACTGCAATTACTGCAATTCCTTTGTTAGAAAATTGCCCTTGTGAATGGACCTATTGAGCAATGTTCTGAAATGATAGCTATCAGTGAAGAATGGAGATAGGAAGCTGAACACACCTCAAGAGAATAAAACTTAGGATGTGGTCACCAAGAAAAAGGAAGAGTGATAATGCCAAAGATTTAGAGGAAGAACAACATTGAAGAGTGCAAAAGGTGAGAGAATAGAAGCAGTTTGCATCTTTAATTCAAGTTTCCTGCAAATTCGATGCTTGGCAGCTTGAGCAGAGCACGCTCGATCAGACCACCATCAGATTAGAGACAGTGAGTGTAGTATTGGATTTCACTGAATGTTCCTCTGAAAGATCTATAAAAGATGTACTGCATATGGTCCTAACTAGGTAGGTGTAAGGTGAGGACCTCTGGCAGAAAAGAGAGAGTAATTATTGGGAGACTTACAGACACCAGAATTAAATTAAACTTCATATTTGATAAAAACCTGAGTGTAATGTGAAAAGCATTTGATGTACTGTTTAGTTAACAAGAAATGCTTAGAAGTTGGTCTAGAAAAAGTGTTTATGTTTTTAATAATAGGGTATTTCATAGCTGCAACCAGAATCATTGTATTTCAGTCTGGGACAAATTTTAAAATTGACTCAAAATTTGCAAAATTAGTCTATATTTTGTTACAATTAACATACTTAAGGTTAACTATTGAAGAGTTAACATTGAAAATTTAAGTAAAGCTTGAACCATTCGAAACGTTTGAGTTTTACCTGCAGTATTTGAGGATGGTATGTTTGGTATTTTTTTCTAAATGTTCTGCTTGGAGGGCTACATCTTTTGGCTCCAGCTATACATTGAATTAATAATTTATGTCTATACAAAAAGCCATTAATGATATCACTGAAAGAATATTCTTAAAGGATAGCAGAGTGCAGAAGCCAATTCCATTGAATCTTGAATCCACCCGCAGATTGTCAGCACTCTTGGATATTGCTTTACCTCAGTGACTGACCAGCTTGAATATATGTGCATTCCCAGATGAACACACTTATATTTGAAAGAAATTATTAAATAATTGGACCGACCTTGTGTCTCATTTCACTGAACTGTTTTCATTCATAAAACCATACAAAATCACATTAAGGAAGGATAACTGTCAGTCCATGAGGTCCACACGGATTCAATGTTAGAATTGCGGAGACAACCGTAGGAGAGTTGAAGCTTATTGGGAGAGCAAGATGGGGGCTTTGGTGGTGGAGACCATTAGGACCAGGGAAAGTGTGATGGCTGCTCTGATGGATACTAGAGCCTGGACAGTTACTGTAACCACAGAGGCTGCTTTTATGGGATTCCCATCCACTCACCAATGTTCTTGTAGCTTGGAATGATAGGAAGACACCAGTGTAGAAAATTGATTTGCCTGTTATGTTAAAATGCTAGAAGCCTAGTTTGATATTATCATGATTAATCATGATATTTTGCTTCTACCATGTTCACTGTAAATTTTAAATCCAACACGGCACTGGAGAATGGTGATTTTTTTGTGATGCCTGGACACTAAGCAAAATTACCATTTTTATCGTTGTGAACTGCTGAACTACTGTATTCCTGATTACCAGGTTTCCCCCCACCCACACCCCCCACCCCCGCATCCTGTGGCTGTACCTGTAGCCCCCTCCCTCTTTGATCTTGTATAAAGCCTTTATCACCCTGACCCTTTCCCAGAAAGCCCCGGTCACAGCACAGGATGAGATCCTTGTCCATTTTGAATAAAAGCCTGTAAATCAGTGACTCAGTCTCAGCCTCTCGAGTTATTTACTGCACATACATTTTATTCACAATGTTTTTGATTTCATCGCCAATAATGGATCAACTCCTGAAACCTGACAAACTGGTGATCGACCCATAGTCGGCTGATACCTCAGACAACTTCGAACTCTGGCTACGCTGTTTCAAAGTCTTCCCACAAAACTAAGCCGGCATTGTGGTCACCGACACAAACAGTCTGCATCTTCTCTTCTCCCAGGTCGGACCCCGAGTGTTCCCAATGATCAGGAATGCCACCACATACGTGGAAGCAAAGGATATACTCAAAGGACAATACAGGGAGAAAGTTAATGAGGTATACGCCAGATACATGCTGGCCACCCGCAGGCAGTGACCTGGCGAATTGAGTGATGAGTTCCTGAGGGGACTTGCATGGGTGTGCAACTTGCAGGCAGTATCAGCTGCCCAAAATCACGGAAGATAGGATTCTGGATGCCTATGTTGCAGGCATCAGGTCCGACTACGGGCACCAGAGGTTACATGAGCAGAGTAAATTAGATTTAAAAGGGACAATCAATCTTACAAAGTCGCTGGAGATTGTGGAAGTTTACTCTGTGAATGGGCTCACTTGGGGGTCGCCATCCTGGGTTGCAAGTCTACAGGCCACCAGTCCATTACTACGCCCGATTAACAAGCCCACCACAGCCGCTGTCCCCCAGGAACACCAAAAGTGCTTCTTTTGCGGCCAGGAAAAACACCCCTGAAAACACTACCTGCCGAGAGATGCGATGTGCTCCAAGTGCAGGAAGAAAGGCCACTACACAAGAGTATGCCAATCACAGCACTCAGCCCAAGTGCCACCACATGTGCGGCATGGTAGCTGCCATCTTGGATGCTGGCATCTTCCAGAGATGACTATGCCGTGACATGGGAACCGCCATCTTGGATGCTGCCAACTTCCAGGAAGACCCAAGCTGCCATGTGGCCACCACCATTACTCCCCCAGACTGTGAGTCCATGCAGGTCAGACCATGAACTGACTCTGGCCCCAATGGTCCTGGATCAGAACAGCCCTCATCAACTCGCCCGCTCCATGATGGACATCTCCATCAACGACCAGGTGACTAAATGCCTTTTTGATAGTGGGAGCACCGAGAGCTTTATTCATCCTGACTCTGTCCAACATTACTCCCTTGAGGCAAAACTGGTCGCCTACAAAGTCACCCTAGCCTCAAAGTCTCACTCTGCAGAAATCCACAGCTACACAGTGACACTGACTATGCAGGGCATGACATATAGAGACTTTAAACTCCTCATTATGCCGCAGCTCTGTGCACCGGTACTGTTGGGGCTAGACTTCCAGGGTCACTCAGAGAGTGTCACTATACAATAAGATGGGCCTCTCCCACCCCTCACAGTCATCCACATGCAGTTCCTTAACCGGCCGCTCTACCCCGCCCCCACTCCCCCCTCCCTCCCCCACTGGCCCAACCAACATGCCGTCTTTCTACTCTCTGTATTGACCCCTCCCCACTGTTGTATGCCATTCTCACCCCCATCTGTAATGTTTACCCCTCCCTCGCATCACGGATATGGTTAACCAGATCACCCAGTATCATGTGTTCTCCACAATAGACCTGAAATCCACCTACCACCAACTCCTCATCCACCCTGAGGATTGTCATTATACAGCTTTTGATGCAGATGGCCACTTCTATTCTTTGTTAGGTCCCCTACGGTGTCACCAAAGGTGTTTCAGTCTTCCAATGGGAGATGGACCAGATGATAGACCAAAATGACCTTCACACCACCTTCCCATATCTGGATAACGTCACAATCTGCAGCCACGACCTGCAAGACCATGACGCGAACCTCCAAAGATACCTAACCACTGCCAAATGCCTGAACCTGACCTACAATAAGGATAAATGTCTTTTCCACATTTCCCGACTGGCGATCCTTGGCTGCACCATGGAGAATGGGGTATTTGGGCCTGACCCCAACTGCATGAGGCCTCTGCTAGTCCTCCCCCTTCCACACAGCCTCAGGATCCTGAAAAGATGCCTGGGGAATCTTTTCTTATTACGCCCAGTGGGCTTCAAATTATGTGGATATAGCCCACCCCCTATCAGATCCACTTCCTTCCCTCTTATAAATGAAGCA
This sequence comes from Narcine bancroftii, assembly GCF_036971445.1. Lineage (NCBI taxonomy): Eukaryota > Metazoa > Chordata > Chondrichthyes > Torpediniformes > Narcinidae > Narcine > Narcine bancroftii. Next base: position 45,751,225 of record NC_091472.1, on the reverse strand, counting down.
CGTGCAGCCTTCTGCCACATAAAGGAGGACATCGCAAAAGCCGCAACAAATACAGTGGATGAATCTGCCTCTCTCCAGGTGGAGAGTGATGCATTCGACTTCACCCTGGCCATCACCCTTAATCAGGCAGGCCACCTCGTTGCCTTTTTCTCCTGCACCCTCCAGGGCCCTGAAGTCTAATGCTCCTCTATAGAGAAGGAGGCTCAGGCGATAGTTGAGGCAGTAAGGCACTGGAGGCACTACCTGCCCAGCAAATATTTTACCCTGCTCACAGACCAATGGGCCGTGGTATTCAGGTTCAACAATAAACAACAGAGTAAGATAAAGAACAATAAAATTTTGGGGTGGAAGATCGACATCCTGTACCGGCCAGGGAAGCTCAACGACCCCTCAGATGCCCTGTCACGAGGAACATGTGCTAGCCCACAGGTGGATCGCCTCAAAGCCCTCCACAATGACCTCTGCCATCCTGGAGTTATGAGGTTTTATCACTTTATCAAATCTCGGAATCTGCCATACTCCATTGGGAATGTCAGAGACATGACCAGGAAATGTAGGGTCTGTGCAGAGTGAAAGCTGCACTTCTAACAACTGGACAGGGCGCACCTGATAAAAAGCCACGCATCCCTTTGAACGCCTGAGCATGGACTTCAAGGACCTCCTTCACTCCACCAACTGCAATACGTACTTCCTCATGATTAATGATGAGTATTCACAGCTCCCCTTTGCTATCTCCTGCCCTGACATGACCACTATTACAGTCATTTGGGTCCTGCGCAACCTGTTCACACTTTTTGGGTACCCACCGTTCATCAATAGCATCCAGGGGTCCTTTAGAGAGAGAGAACAGCACCATGTGGAAGGCCATCCTTCTTGCCTTAAAGGGTAGTGGACTGCCTGTCTCTCACTGGCAGGAGGTCCTTCCAGAGGCGTTCCATGCCACTCAATCTCTGTTATGCTCTGCCACTAATGCTACCCTCAAAAAGAATTTCTCCCTCCCCAGAAAGTCCACGTTGGGGACCACGCTACCCTTCTGGCTGATGTCTCTGGTGCTAGTCCTGCTAGAAAACACGTGAGGGACCATAAAACCAACTTCGTGCATGCGGGGGCCGTCGAGGAGCATACCCACCAGGCAGCACCCTCCATCCTTCCATGGACACGCAATACATACTGTTGCACCCTCCCTCCACCCCAGTCACTCCAGCTGAGCCGTAACGCTCCCATCAGGTCATCACAGCGCTGGAGGTCTGGGACGAGACAGCGGCCCTGGCAGCAACCTGATAATCAGTGCTCTGCTGGTCAGTACAAAAGATCAGGCCACCTGACCGGCTTAACCTGTAAAACACCCTACTGGATAATTAAAAAAAAAACAAGGAGTTAATGCAGTGAACTGCTGTATTCCTGATTACCTGGTTCCACCCCGTCCTGTAACTATACCTGTAGCCCTCCCTTTTTGACGACGAAGTATATGACGAAGTCCCTGTCCATTGTGAATAAAAGCCTGTAAATCAGTGACTTCATCTCAGTTTCTCGAGTTATTTACTGCACGTCAACGGTAACCCAATGCAGATGCTGAGTTGAGTGCAAAATACAAAAGTGGTGGAGAAACTCGGCAGGTCAGACTGCATCTATAGGAAGCAAAGGGTAACCAATATTTCAGGCCTGAGCCCTTCGTCAAGGTGTACTCAAACTATTGATTGTCACTAGCTACTAAACCACTGAGATACATCAAAGAATGTTCTTGATTTGTATTTAACAATAAAAGCTGATTGTGGCCATTGAAATCAGTGCCACTCAATTACACACGATTACCCTACTAACCCTGCATTTTTGTATTGTGGGAGGAAACTGGAGCACTCAGAAAACCCAAGCAAGTGACAGGGCAAATATACAAATACTTTTCAGTAAGGGCCAGAATTGAAGCCGGGTCACAGTAGCATTGCGCTGATCGCTGCACTAACTGTTCTGGTTGAGTTTGAATGTTTTCTTTGAAAGTAGCGTGCAAAATGGGTAAAAGATGCTTTTATCCATTTAAGCTTGAAGAAATTGATCACCTTGGAATGCTTTTGATTGGAAGTGCATGGTGAGAACAGTTTAATCCTCCTGCAGCAGATGATCCTGATCAGAAGTCTGATTTGTTATTCAAGAAGGACAGTCCACAACCAAGTGAGAGGTGCCGGAGATCTCTACTGTACATTGATCTGAAATTAACTAACTGTGCAAAGTCAACCACCTGTGGTTCTAGCTCTGTATGAAAAGAGCAATTTAATTGCTCATGCAGCATGTTGTCACAGAAGATTGTATTTCTGGAGTTTGATTTTGTGCCTGCTGGCAAAAGATGACATCTGAGCTTAAACGAACATTTTAAAATGTGATTTTGTAGCATTTGTACAACGTGGGCGTGGAGAAGAACGACACACACACCAAAGCCTTGAAGTCGAGACTGGTTTATTACACTGTTTGTCGTGTTTATATGGGCCCTAGGCACTGACGTCAGGGCCCCGCGTCATCAGAGCTCTGGCCTGGGGATTGTCCGGCGGTCCCGCCACATTTCCCCATCTTACCACCATGCAGGAGGTCACCTGGGACAATGGCTGGTGTCACTCCCAGGTCTGCATGGTCACCACATTCATCGGCCATTTTGTGGGCTGGTCCACATCTCCATATGCATGCCGCTACACAATTTCCACCCCCCCCCCTCACCCCCAGAACTGGCAATTGGGCTGTTACCTCTTGACTTGGGCAGTCTGCCCTTGCATCACGAGGAGGGAGTGGAGACTGGCTCATTACAGTCCAGATAAGCTAGCTCCAGGCAATGATAGTAAAAGTCCCTTCCTTATTGCTGATATCAAGGACGAAAGTGGAGCCATTGACCCTGATGACCTTGTAGGGCCCCTTATAGGGTCGTTGTAGGGGTGGCCGGTGTGTGCCCCTTCTCATGAATGCATACTGTCGTTTTTAAGTCCCTGGGGATGTTATGTTGCCGTGGGACTAGGGACCACAGTTTTCACTGCAAGTTATCAAGGGTGGCTGTGGGATCTTCTGGTCATTTGTCGGGGGCCAGGAACTCCCCATAATGAATAAGGGTGAGCCGTAGACTATCTCCATTGCCAAGGCATTGAAGTCTTCCTTTGGCACGATACGAATCCCCACCAGGGCCCAAGGTAGTTCGTCTACCCAGATGGGATACTTGAACCAGGCCATCAAGGCTGCCTTCAGGTGCCTGTGGAATCGCTCCATAAACCCATTGGCCTGAGGGTGATACACGATGGTGTGGTGGAGCTGTGTCCCCAGGAAGTTAGCCAGCGCTGCTCTGAGCCCAGAGGTAAATTGTGTCCCCCAGTCCGAGGTAAAGTGCTCTGGGACCCTGAATCTGGACACCATGTGATGATGAGTGCCCTGGTGCAAGTTTCTGTGGTGATATCAGCCAGTGGGATTGTCTCAGGCCACCTTGTGGAGTGGTCAACCATGGTCAGTGAGTATCTCACCCCACGGGAAACTGGTAGCAGCCCCACAATATCAATATGTACATCAACGTGCGCTGCGCTGGTTCAAAAGTCTGTGTGGGCACCTTTGTGTGAGTCCATACTTTTGAGGACTGGCAGTTGTTATGAGCCTAGAGGCTCCATAAACCCAACGGCAATAGATATTCACCAAGACAAATGGTTACTAAACAAAAGTTGCTTTTAATTATCTTTAAACATGAAAATAGAATCAAACTTTAACTTATCACTGTTGACTTACTTAACTCCCTTCTAATTCTAAGTGCATATGTATGTAATCTGTGTGTAAGTTCAGAAAAGTTCTTTGGTTCACAGTCCAATCTCACTTCTCATTCCTCCAAGTTCTCTGGTTGCAGGCAATTCTTATACTGTGCACAGAATTTAATACTTATAAACTTCACCAGGCTTTGGTGCTTGAAATGTAAATGGTTGCTGCTCAGGAAGGTTCTTGTCGGTTTAGAGAGGGATTTTTTGTTCAGGACATCCACAACTGATTCCTTTTTAATCAGCCACCCAAGTGTCTTTCTGAGGAAACTTGCCCTCTTCAGGATTCTCCAGATGATAATCTCTTTCTTTCAGGTCACCACAGAGTTCCTTTTTGTTTCACTTATTCCAAGTGAAACATTTGACAGCCAGTCCTCTCCTCTTGCATGACTCACAAAGGCTTTGGCCAGGCTGAATCAAGCACTTACAACCCGTATTCCACATGGGGTTTTCCACAAGCTTGCCAGCTTGTCCTGTCCCAGTCCCAGCTGCTGACCTGCTTATGGAGACCGTGCCAGACAAACCTGCTAGCCACCATCTTGACCATGGCCCGAATTGCAGAATGCGCCAGGTTGTGGGTGGCGTTGAAAACCTGGCGCCTCCACATGGCTGGGACGATGGGGCGAGGGCTGCCGGTGGAGATGTTGCACAGCAGTGCCAATGGGGACGTCTTCCACCCTGAGACCGGAGATGGCTGTCCTTTACATGGGGATCTCAGGGTCCTGCTGCTGCGCTTTGGTGAGGGCCACATAGTCTACTTCCTGGGACAGGGCGCATACCAACTCGATCGTGGGGCATGACAGAGTGTCAGCTACCACATTGCTTTTCCCCATGATGTGCTGTATGTCCATGGTAAATTCAGGCACGTAGGACAAGTGTCTCTGTTGTTGGGCTTACCATGAATATGGTACCTTCTGGAAGGTGAAGTCAACGCCATGTGATCGGTGAAGACCTTGAATTGCTGGCCTTCAAAAAAGTAATGAAAATATCTGACCACCAGGTACAGCGCCAATAGCTCTGAAGTCTCTTTTTTTCTGATATACACTTTGAGCCAACCCTTCCTTTCTTCCAACCACCTGGCATGTCTAACTATCTGCCAATCAACAAAACCCAACTCTTGTCAACTTTATAGTGTCAGCCCAGAAAATGGTGAACAATCTGCACCCCATCATCCCTGGACCATCTCCTCTGGGAATCTGTTATAATGATTCATTCTTTCCTGTGTTTGATCCTGATCAACTCATGCCTTCCATACTGACTGGTCCTGATCATCGACCCCCCCATCTCCATCCTGACCCTAATTTTTCATCTCCTTTTGTGTTTGACCTTGATGGGGCACTTGGCTCAACTGCTCACCCTAATTCTGCCCCAGTTTGAATGCTGATTCAATTCACCTGCCTTCTCATTTTGGGTGCTGATCTTGATCATAGATCTGACCCACTGAAGTTCCCCCAGCCTCTTTTCCCTGACTCCCTGGAATTATTTTCATTCCTGGTGGCCAAATACTGACTTTGGTGCTTAACAGTAGCTAAAGGAAAATATACAAACTCCTTTCAAGAATGTCCCGAGTGCTACAAGAGGGTTCAGAAGTGGACCAGGACCACTTTACCATGAGCACATAGTTTGATCGTAGGAATGTGCTGCAAGTTGCGCCCCGTCATCTTTGTGTCTAACTCTGCTGCCATGACCCATCTTATAAAATGGAGTTTTTGTTTTCACTCACCTTCATCTGGATCCGATTGAGTGTAGAGGAATTTCAGGGCTGATATTTGCAAATGCTACTCTTCATATGGGGCTCTGGAAGCAGTTGGGATTATTGAACATAGATGAGACATACAATGAAGTGTTTTCTTTGACAAATGATAGAAATGACTGAAAAGCGGGAGGCTTTGGATTTGAGCCATTGCTAATTCATCAATGCCTAAACTATTCTGGATTTATACCATATTGCTATTTCCAGTAAAATTCAAATGAAATGATACATACAATTATTATTAATGGAACATTTAAATGGAACATTTAAAAGGGAAAAGTGTTTGCGAACCTTTTGCCTATTCCAGTATAACTCTGAAATTGCAGAAGGATTTAGGCCAGTGAACTGTAGCACAGCACAAAGCCAAATATTCAATAAAAATAAATCAGTTTTGAGGAATGCAGCACAAAACCAATTTAGGCTTAACCTCAGGAGTTCCTAAATAAATATTCTACATATGTGAGGTCTCGTGGTTAAGTCTTTTAACATTTTGCTTGTTTGCACACTTGGTAAACAAACATCTGTTATACATTGAAGAGATGGATTACAAAATTGGAAGCTGAGCTGTTAGTGTCTATTTCTTAGTGTCTAACCCTCTTGAATAGGAATGTCGATGTACTTTATCAAGATGTTTATAAAAGAGGCTCGTCAAAATGACTTGTTAAACAAGAAAACCTGAAGACACTGATTGTAGTTTAATACGCCAAAGTTCTGGAGAAACTCAGCAGGTCACGTAGGGTCCACAAAGGGCTCAGGCCCGAATCGTTGGTTGCATATCTTTGCTTCATAAGGGTGTTGCGTGACCTGCTGAGTTTCTCCAGCTCTTTTGTGTATTAAATGGCTGAAATGACTGGAGCTTTGTCCACCACATACTGCACAGAGTTTCAGTGCTGCCTCAGCTTCTGTTGCGAAGAGCTTTCTCAGCCGGCTTCTGGCACGGGACCTCTCAAGGTTGTTTTTTTTGGATGAAGTTATTCTTCTGAGGAGCTGATGGAAAATGGTTTATTGCTCACGTTCAGTCATGGAACCAGATGACATGCATTGCAGAGGGCCTCATGTGAAAAAAGAGAATGCTAACAGATTTAATTTTCTGTCTGCAAGTTACTGTATGAGTGGTGATCATGCTTTAAATTCTGTGACAGCTCGGGTTATCAAATATCACTCTCTACCCAATGAAGAGGAAGTCATCCCATTTCATTTGTCTGGTAATACCTTAATTTTAAAGTGCTTAACGTTGTATTCTTATTCTTTTAGAGCAAACAACAGCTGAAAAGTTGCATGTTAACATTGTTGATGTTTGATGTCAGTTGGGCCCACTTGGATAAGCAAGTTTCTAATATGACTCACTGACTTCATCTGACACCATGCAGTTAAGATGTGCCATTTACTCAGTAACCAGCACATGTTCTCTATAAAGCCCGATATCTATAATGCAGCTGCGAACCTAAATGCTCATTAGTGGATCTTGGACCAACCTTTTGTTGGACATTGATGTTTTGGATTTGATTCAGCCATACAGTTAGCAAAGCTAAGTTAGTGCAAAGCTGTTGCATCACCGGTGGTGGAGGTTCGAATCTGGTGCTGTCTGCAAGTAGTTTGTACATTTTCCCTGTGTCTGCATAGATTTCCTCCAGGGGGTCTGGTTTTCTCTCACCAGTCAAAAAAAATTGTACCAGGGTTGTAGGTTAATTGGGCAGCATGGGCTCGTGGGCCGAAAGGGCCTGTTACTGTGCAGTATGTCTACATTTTTAAAAATTAAAATTGTTTGACAGAAATTGTGTGATCAGAAATATATTGTTGACTTAAGACTATTTAAGTTTGGTTGAAATAAATACTTAGCAGTTCAGGCACAACAATTGAGGGTTAATGTTTCAGATTGAAGGCTTGAAAATGAAAAAAACACAAAATTTCTGGAGGAACTCAACAGGTCATGCAGTGTTCATAGGAGGTAAACGCTTTGGGTCTGAGCTCTTATACAAGGGTTGAAAATGTGTTTTATTTCTCTTACTCATTTCTGATGACATGCTCACTATCTTTCTCTTTCCACAGATGCTGCCGGACGTGCTGAACGTTTCTAGCATTTTCTGTTGATCTTTTGTTATTTTGAATTATGACTAAATTCCTTCTCCCTGAATGGAGGGTTGGGCTCATCAACAGTGGCAGTTGAAGAAGTGCCGTGGAGTCTTGTGTGCCATATACCATTCATTTGTGTGCTATTGTAAGGTAAAATTACTATAGTAACAGGGGAGTGTACTAGGGCCAAAGTGTAATGCTATCTATTAGACCTGACAGACCAGGAGTTGAGATTAATAGGCTTTAATTAATATAAACTTACAGGCATATCTTACATTCTGTTGGTCCGATTCTAAGGCAGTACTGAGGGAAGGGATTGGGCGGTACAACCTTTATTAGAAATCCTGAAGGGGAGGAGTTACAGTATCAGGACCGGGCCAACCTGTACGATGCATGTATTACCATGTTCCACCACATTCACCCCTTCTTTTGAAGTAGAGTCTGGCAGGGTGAATTGTCCATTCAGAGTCTATTTACAGGTTCAGCCTATCTGGTGGTTTCATCCATCAAACTGACCATTGCAGTGCTGGCTGTGGTGTAGCCGATGGTTCCTGGGCAGTGCTCTGTGTGACCGGATGCAATTTGGATGGCCGAACAGAATTATTTGGGGTTGGATCAGGGGAGGGTTGTGGGTTGGGGTTGGGGCGGTAGTCCCTGGTAATCATGGGGAAGGGGGAGTGTGGTCAATTCAGCGAATGCCTCAGTTGCAGGGCTCCTACATATGCCAAGTCCCGAACAGAGAAAGTATCTGTCTGCCCATCCTGGTACTGTACCTAGGCATATTGGAGGTTTGTATGTAGGAGGTGGACCTTCTCTACCAGGGGGTCTGCTTTGTGGGTTCTGGTGTGACTCTGGAGTTGCACAGGCCCTAGGGTCGTTAGCCTGACCAGTAGTGTTGTTCCTGATGCCGATCTCCTGGAGAAGGAGAATAATTTTTCATGTGGGGTCACATTTGTTGCTGTACAGAGGAGGGACCTGGTGGTGTGGAGTGCCTCTAGAAGGATCTCTTGCCACTGGCAGTACAGGTTGGCCCGCTCCTGATACTGTAACTCCTCCCCTTCAGGATTCTTAATAAAGGTGGTATCGCACAATCCCCTCCCTCAGTACTGCCTTGGAATCAGACCAACAGCATGTAAGATATGCCTGAAAGCTTATAGGCCTTTTGACTCGAGGGCTAGGAGGATTGCCGTCTAAATGGTGCCATTCTCCCTTTCCACCTGACCATTCCTTGAGGGTTATAACTGGTAGTCCTGCTTGTGGCTATCCCTTTGGCCAGCAGGTATTGGTGCAACTCCTTGCTCATGAATGAGGACCTGTGTTACATTGTGTATGTAACTTGGGTATCCAAAGAACATGAAGAGATTATGCAGGGACTTAATTACACTGGGAGTGGTCACATCTGGGCAGGGGATGGCCAATGGGAATTGAGATTATACGTCAACAGTGTTGAGAAAATAAACTTTCTGGTACATGGAGGAGAGGGGGCCCTTGAAGTCAGATGTTAAAAGGGGCAGGTGGCCTTGATCAGGTGAGTTTTTTCTGGCCAGTAGAAGTGTGGCTTGCACTCCATGCAGACCGGGCAGCTGTGGGTCAGCTCCCTGATGTCCTCAACCAAATATGGGAAGTTGCAGACTCTCACAAAGTGATGGAGCTTGGTGACCCTAGAGTGGCAGACTCTGTTGTGTAAGGCTTGGAGATGGTCTGCTTGGTGCAGGTACCCTGGGTCAGGGCATTGGGAGGCTCGTTGAGTTTCCTGGGCCAGTACAAGATCTCGAGGTTGTAGATGGACAGTTTAATTCTCCACTTCAGGATTTTGTCATTCTTAATTTTTCCCCAATGTTTGTTGCTAAACATAAATGTGACTGCATGTTGGTCAGTCATTAGGATGAATGGTTTGCAGGCTAGATAATGCCTCCAGTAGCCTGGGGCTGCATGCCTGGGCCTCTTTCACAATGATTGAGTGCTAGAATTCAGGGCCCTGGAGGGTACGTGAGAAAAATGCCACCAGCCTGCCCTTCTTGTTCAGCGTAGCAGCCAGGGCGATGTCGGACATATCACTCTCAACCTGGAATGAGATGGATTAGTCTAAGACATGCATCACCGCCTTGGCAATGTCACCTTTGATGCGAGTGAAGGCCACTTGGGCTTCAGCCGATGGGGGATATGTAATAGTTTTTCCAGGGGGTGGGCTTTGTCTGCATAATTAGGAACCCATTGTGCATAGTATGAAAAGAACCCAGGCACCTTTTCAGGCCCTGAGGCTATGGGGGAATGGAAGCTCCAGCAGGGGCCACATACATTCAGGGTTGGGTCCAATTACTCCACCACCACACACCCTCATATAGTGCAGAACACACATTTCTTCTGGTTATACATGAGATTTAGGGCTTAGCTGTCTGGAGGAATTTTTGCATGTTTGGCATCATGATCTTGCAGGTCATGGCCACAGATGGTCATGTTGTCCAAGAAGGGAAATGTGGCTTTTAGTTGCTAGTCATCCACCATTCAGTCCATCTCCCTTTGGAAGAGTGAAACTCCATTCATGACTTCAAAGGGGATCCTGAGGAAATGGTAGAGGCGGCCGTCCAACTCGATCATCATGTATGGGCTGTCTGGGTGGATCATGTGCTGGGAATAGGCTGTCGAGGTCGATAGTGGAGAAGATCTGGTACTGGGTAATCTCGTTCACCATGTCAGCTATGTGGGGAGGGAATAGGCTTCCAAGTGCGTGAACTGGTTGATGGTCTGTCTGTCGTCTACGACCATCCTGTGCTTCTCTTTGCTCTTTACCATAACTACCTGCACTCTCCAAGGGCTGGTGCTGGGCTCTATTATACCCTCTGCCAGGAATCGTTTAACCTCAGTCTTGATAAAGGCTCTGTCCTAGGGGCTGTATCACCTGCTCTTGGTTGCCACAGGCTTACAGTTGGGAGTGAGGTTTTCAAATGGGGGAGGGGGCAGTGTGACCTGGAGGGTGGACGGACTGCAGACGTTGTTTGGGTCGTTGATTGGCTGTGTTTGGGGAGAAAGTCTGGTGGTTTAAAGTTGGTTATTATGGACAGTGAGGGAGGGGTGGGACCTGTTATATTCCATCAGAACATTTAAAGTTGGCACTGGAAATTCAGCCCCAGTATGACCGATGCACAGAGTTGTGGCATAAGGAACAATTTAAAATTTTTGTACTTGGTGCCACCCTTGATTAACGTTACTGTGCTACCTTGGATTTCGGTTGAGTGGGATTTGGAGGTCAACAAAATTTTACATTGGACTGGGGTCACTATGAGGGATCAGTGCTGTAGAGTGCCCAGATGTATAAAGCTTTCTATACTTCCCGTGTCGAACAAGCAGTTTGTTATACGGCCGTTTACCTCAATGTCCATGGTGGACCTTGCTAATTGATGTGGGCTGCTCTGGTCCAGAATGATGGGCGCCAGTGTCAGTTTATTGTCTGACTCGCTGCTGCTATATATATGCGTCGGTGACCTTCAAGATGCCTGCCCCAAAGATGGCTGCCTCCATGGTTCACACATGGTCACCGCCAGAGGTGCAGCTGGAAGTGATGCCGACTCAGGCCGTTGTACCCTGGTTCTCGCCATGTTGTTCTCTGCGACCGGAGGTGGAGCTAGAAATGATGTGGTCCAAGATGGTGATGGCTGCTGCTCAGAAAGGGTGCTGAAAAGGGAAGGTCTCCACCTACATACCCTTGTGTAGTTTCCTTTTCTTCTGCAGCTGGAGCAGGTCATGCTTCTGGCAGGGCAGTTCTTCCGCAGGTAAAGTAATAGCACTTCGGGTGCTTGGCGATAGCGGCTGCTGTTTAGGACCCCCATGTCCCAAGATGGTGGTGCCCATGCTCCCACGTGGTGGCTGTGTTGCCGGAGGAGTAAATCTCCTCATTCTGTTGGGCTGCCTCTAGTGCCTTGGCGAGATCGACAATGTCCAGCAGGGTCCAATTGCCATTCTCCAGGAGCCTTTGTCTGATATGATCAGACCTGATACCAGCCACACAGGCTTTCCTGATCAGCTTCTCCTGCTAGATGACTGCTGTAATGTTGGTGCAGCCACAAGTTCCCCCCATCTTCCACAAGACCTGAACGTATTCATCAACGGACTCACCAGGTGCTTGTCAACAGCTGCCCAGGAAGTATCTGGCATAGGTTACTTTCTTTGAGGCCCATTACTGCTTTTGCAGAAGCCCCATACCGGCTAAGTAAGTATCACAGTCTCTGATCATCTGGAAGATGCGGTGGCCAACCTATACCAACAGCAGGTCTCTCTTATTGACTTCTTCCTAAATGCCATGTCACCTCATAAAGGCGTTCAGGCAGTGAAGCCACTGGTCAAATTTTACAGAGGCCTCTGGGTCCTTAGGGTCAGTGTCCAGCTTCTCCACTTGAATAGCCTTGTCCATGGCATGGAAGTATAGCGATTAAATTGTAGCATTATCAATCATACCCGACAGATCAGAAGTCAAGATTAATAGGCTTTAATCACTATGAACCTACAGTCATATCTTATGTGCTGTTGGCCCGATTCCAAGGCAGTAGTGAGGGAGGGGATTGGGTGGTACCGCCTTTATTAGGAATCCTGAGGGAGAGGAGTTAATAGTATCAGGGATTGGCCAACCTGTACAATGCATGTATCACTGTGCTCCACCACACAAATTCTCCAGAGCGTTGAAATATCACTTGTCCAGGATACTTCAGTCAATTCCTCTATGGTGTTTATGGAAGTAATTCCAAGATTGTGATTATGACTTTCTAGAACATTGATGCTTTTATCCTACAAAAGGGCAGCACAGTTATTGCAGTGCACGGTTTTCCAACCTTTTTCTTTCCACTCACATGCCACCTATGCCATAGGTGCACTGATTAGTAAGGGATTGCTTAAGGTCTAATGTGAGTGGGAAGAAAAAGTTTAGGAAACCCTGGTGTAGTGGTTAGCACAATCCTAACCCTCCTGGAGAACAACACCTCATATGCCAAGCTGTTCAACGACTTCAGCTCAGCATTTAATATGATCATTCTCCAGAGGCTGGTGGAGAAGCCTTCTTTGCTGGGACTCAACATCCCTCTCTGTAACTGGATTCTGGACTTGTTAACAGAAAGCCCACAGTCTGACAGAAAGATCACTGTCTTTCTGTTAGGAAGTTGAGCACCATCATGGTTAGCACAGGTGCACAGAACTGTGTGCTTAGCCTCTCCTATTTATGCTACTGACCCAGGACTGCATTGCCGCATCCAACTCCAACAGAATCATCATTTTCAGGTGACACAACAGCCTTGTTGGCCTCATCAGTGACAACGATGTACTGCAGGAAGGTGGTGGAAAATCCTGTGAAATCGTACAAGAATAACAATCTGTGTCTTGACGTGGACAAGATGAAGGAGAATAACGTGGACTTCAGGTGGACCAGAAATGTCCACCATCTACTACACATCAACAACTCTCAGTGGAGAGAGTGGAGAGCACCAAATTCCTTAGAGTCCATTTAACAAGTGACCTATCATGGACACTCAACATCTCCAACTGAAGTGGGCAAGGCTACTGGCCACCATCGAGTCAACCTCCTACAGGAGTTCTAATGAGAGTGTCATGGCTGGCCGCATTAAAGAATGATACAGTTGCTGTAAAAAATTGGATTGAAGGTCAATAGACAGGGCCATAGGAGTGGCAAAAAGGGTCACTGGTCACTCTCCCCAGCTACATGATCTACTGGGATCGTTGCGTGAAGAGAGCATGCAAAATCACTGAGGACCCATACCACCATGCAACCATCTTTCACTACTCCCATTGGGAAAGAGATACAGGAGTATCAGAGCCAGCACCACCAGGCTGAGAAACAGCTTCTTCTTATGTGCTGTGAGAATGCTGTTCATTTGTCAGGCTGCTGTTCCAAACAGACGAAAGGAACTGCTCACACTAACCAGCCAAGACTCTCATATTCATGAAACAACATTTATTTCTATATATGAATACTTGTCCTGCATATGTATTGTTTGTCTGTATGTGTTATACCTGGTTGTGTGTCTGAATGTTTTGCACTGAGATCCAGAGAACACTGTTTCATTGGGTTGTGCTCGTGTAATTGGATGACAACAAACTTGAACTTGAACTTGGATTACAGCACCAGCGAACTGGGTTCAAATCTGACGCTATCTGTAAGGAGTTTGTACGTTCTTCTCATATCTGAGTGGGTTTTCTCCCACAAATCAAAGATTTATGGGATTAGCCGGTTAATCGATCCTATGGGTATATTTGGGGTTGCATGGGCTTGTGGGGCAGAAGAGCCTGTTATTGTACTGTATCATTAATTAAAATTTTTTTTAAACCACACATTAAGCATTTCATTGGCTTGAGATTTGTTCATAGGGAATGAAGAAATTGGACCATATTCTATAGTATTTTTAGTCATTTGCCTTTATGGTCTTACCGCCACTGAAGCTGCAACAGAAGTTTACTTACAGAAGTTTGAAGTTATGTTATTTCTGATTTCTATATCCTTTAAAGTACAGCGCCAACCCCGGGTGCTGCACATTCAGCTGCCTTTGCCCTAGAGTCTGAAATTACTCCTTTAAACCTGTTCTGCATGCTACCTTTCTTTCCTGCTTTATGGTGTCTATTAAAATGATTCCTTTGGTCTTTTGTGTGTGTAAGCTCTTGCCATTTCCTGCGGTTATATCTTTTCAAATAGAATTACTGAAAAATTATCTGATAAAAATGATTTTTTTTCTTTTCTGTGGCTAGGGGCTAGCCGACTGCTGTCGGCTAGCTGAAAGTCTCTCTCAAGATGGAGAATGGCTCTGCAATTAAGAACTATTAAATCATAAACTGTGGCAACATGTTGCTGGAAAAGATTGAGCCTGATAGATGTACATGGGAGCACGATTTAGAATCTTTATGATAGACAGCCAATTTTTCTGTTCTTTTATGATTGACATAACCAACAAAATAGCCCTAAATGAAAAAGTGAATGATGTACTTTACTGATAATGACTGAAAAACATTCAGTCGGTATAATGTACACACAGCTCCTCTATGCAGAATAACAATACACAACATCCCCACAGCTCATTTGATCTTCAGCGCCACAAGTTGCTGGTTTTGAGATGGTTCATAATTACACAGCCACACATGCCAAGAAGCTGAAAAACTAGGGGCATTTAAGAGACTCTTGAACAGGCACATGGATGGGGAAAAGTACAGGGTAGGGAGGATTTCGTACTCTATTTTTAGGAATATATGGGTCAGCACAAGATCGAGGACTAAAGAACCTGTACTGTACTGTAGTGTTCTATGTTCTACGACTGCTGCCACTTTCATAGTCCGAGCGGTCGGTGTGAGCAGTTTACTTTCTTAGCCTGTGTACAGCCTTCCCAAAGGTGGCAGCAGAGAAGAAGACCAGTAGATTTCCAGACATTTCCAAATGCCATGATTATGTCTCCAGATAGAGAGCCTTATGCAACTGCCTTAAAACTGTTGACATTGGAAGACTTGCACGATGAATGATTTGTTGACTCCATTGAGTACAAGAGATATAATTGTATGCAAGAATCTATAACTAAGTCCTCATGTTTGGAAGAGCCTGTGTGCAGCTTGTCAGCATACATTTAGGAAACAAAACACTGCTTGAGATTTCCAACTAGTTGGCCAATAATTTGTGGATCAATGTCTTCAACTTTTTTTAATTTTTTTAAATTTTTCACACTGAACCATACTGACCAAAATACATACAGACATTTTTCTCTTGAATATATACAATGTCATTTTCTCCCCTTTTCCCCCCCTCCCTTCCCTCCCTCCCTCACCCCCCCTTCCCATTTATTCAAAGTTCAATCTATAAGATACATTAAACCCGTTAAACAATGTCATCACTTAATAAAAATAAACAAGAAATTTGTGTCTTCTGCTTTTATATACTGAGTCAGTTCATTTCGTTGTCTTCTTCTGTCATTTTAGAATGTCTTCAACTTCTTCAAAGTACTGCGTTGTCGAAGTGGAAGATGCTGTCAAAGCTGATAGAAGGAATAAAGGTAATGCAGGAAATAGTAAGACTTCAAAAAGCCCAGCTGATTCAGACCAAAGAACACCGTAAGCCCCAAAGATGTGGCTGTTGTGAATAAAACATTTGCAAAACAGTACCTATTCTCAGCATGTAACACAACTGCTGCGCAGCAGAGCTCTGAGAGAGGATTTGCATAGCTTTGAATTCATGTCATGAGGATCAATTATCACCTGAAATGCAGATGTTTTAAATGTAAATATCATTACATATGCACTTTGTATTTTTCCAAATAAAGTTATGAATAGAAGATTGTCTGATCTGTTCTGCACCACTCACTAACAGGATAATTTGTACATAAATCCATATCATAAAATGTGATCTTTTAGAATGTGACTATTTGGACTATTGTGGATGTGCGTGAATAAACAATTTGTAGTACTATTGTCTTTATAATTGCTTTTTTATTTTATAGTCTAACATGGAATTTGCATCAATTTTAATAATCGATCTGTGAAAAAATAATTTTCCAATTTCTCTGTTAAAATCATGTTTGTTTATGTTATTAATATTGTGACTGAATGCATTAAAAGCAGGACATAAAGGATTATCATGTGCCTGCTTTCACAAATCGCCATCTCTAATGTATGTAAATATTTCATCTGTCCAAGTAAACCAAATTAAAAAACATTCTGATGTAAGTAGGAATACAGTACTTTAATTTCAAACTGCTGAGAGTTTAATTAATGTGACCCACAAAGGAAGAAATGGTTTGATAAGGCAGGGACTCCTCAACAGAATGAATTTGTTGTAGAATTCACAGTTCAGTTCAGTATAACCACATCTTTAAAAGATTTTAGCAACTCTCTCTGTTCTCTCCTGGGCCACATGCATTAGATTAACTACATTCGATTTCATGTGGTCTCAGATAGAATAAGAATTCTCATTTCAATGCCATTAAAGTTACATGAACTTCATTAGTATCCCTTGGAAAATTATACTATGGCTAACTTCAAACCACATTGAAAATGCATTCTCAACCACTATTGAGAAAATAATGGATTATTCATAAATTTTCACAAGAGTGCTGAGAATATCATTTGCACTTGCAATGGAAATAAGTTATTTTTCAATCTTTGTATTGGGTTTTGAGAAGATAAAATATCAAATACATAGATACATATGATATAAAGTTCAATTAAAAGTAAATTAAAATTACAGACAGTAAACAATGGAAACAAAGGAAACGTATGATCCATGTTGCCAATAAAAAAGGAAAAAAAATCAAAAAAATCTATAACTAATGTAATTTCTAACCCCAACCTATTTATTTCCTGAGTGATTACAATCAGAGCTGGGCATCAACTACGAATTTTAATACTAATAGTTCAAAAAATCAAGAAAAAGAAGAAAAAAAATTTTTTGATAAAAAACAGAAATAATTGATCTTTAAATTTTGAAAATAATTGAAAAAAAGAACTCCAAGGAAAAAAAAAACCTGTCTTAGTAGTTGAGCACTTAATTTTCTCTAGAGAGAGAGGGATGCCTTCAAATCCAATAACCATTGTGTATGCATGGGAGGGACATCTTTCCATCACAGCAGAATGAGCCTCCAGCAATCAGGGAAGCAAAAGCAACCACGTGGGATTGAGATGGAGTCAAAAATCATTGGTTCACTCACTCCAAAAAGAGCAATAAAAGGGCTCAGAATCAGATTTATATCAAGAATTAAAGAGTGTACTAAATACCTCTTTCCAGAAGTTACAAAGGGAGGGACATAACCAAATCATATAATATAAAGTACCTTCTTGAGGTTTACACTTATCACATTTTGAGGATATATCGTGGTGAAATTTAGCTAATTGAACTTTGGAATAATGGGCCCTATGGACTACTTTTAATTGTAATAAGGAATGTTTAACACAGAGAGAGGATAAATGTACATTTTTTAAAATAGACTTCCATGTATCTTCAGCAAACAGTTGTTGAAAGTCATGTTAAATCTTAAAAGTAGTTAATAAAGGGTTGAAAGTAGTCCTTTCTGATTAGGTCTAAAATTATATACTTCCCAGATAAGATTAAAATCTAAGTCTTGGGGAACCTCAACATTAAAGAGTTTTCAAAAAAGCCCTAATCTGTAAATAGCAAAAGAAATGCTGATTTGGTCATTTAAATTTGGCAGATAATTGCTCAAAAGAGGCAAGGTTTTGGTCTATATACAAGTCCAAGAAAGACTGAATACCTAACCTGAACCATTGAGTATAAAATGGGAAATAAGTTAAAATTATATTTATGTTTGATTGGCTGGAAGTATAGGAGTCTAATGATAATATGTGATCAAGAACTTCAGCATAAAAAAATTAATGCATCAGGTTAAGAGAAGTAAGAGCCTTAAAAACATTCAATGCCGGATTAATGAGAAATTATGATGCATGCTTCATAAACCTTTTTGGCTAATTATAATTTGGATTTCACCTAACATTTAACAGGTTCAATTAACATTGAATATGTCTGTTCTAGTATGTGGAGCAGTGAGATACAACAATTCACATAGTAATTGCAATATAAGCATTTTCTTTTGTCCACAGTGGGAACTCTACCAGAAAGCCTCACAGTACTTTGTGAAATGGTCATGTAAGTCAGTCTGGTGTCTCCTGTAGTGTCATCAAATGCAGCTGATAGTTCTCTCTAAGCAGCTGATTTATTAATCAATGGACTTTTTAATTCCATCAATCATTCTAACTGGGCAAGAGAGGCATGCCAGTTTCACTGTAACCTCCAGCTGTACGGCAGTTCAACTTGTAGAATGCATAATATTTCTAAAGCATCACTTCAGTGGTGTTTTTGATTAGCTCCGATATATCCTCACAGCTGTTTCAAATACTTAACCAATGCTTCTCTATTTTTCACAAAAATCTCTTTAAATTTATACTTTGGTGAGTATTGATTCATAATGTAACAATTTATAAACATCGAAAAGCCTGCTCTACAAGAAGAAATTATTCTCATGGCCTGACTGGTGTAAAAGAATCAATAATTAAACTTCAGAAATGTTTTTTTCAAACCAATGAAATGCATCTGGATAAATCTAATTCTTCAGTCAATTCCTCCCTTCTGTGCTCTTCAGGCAAATTTTAGTTTATGTTTATTCCTCAACCATACTATGGGTGATCCAATTCTAATTTTTGCAATATTTCTTAATTTGTTTACATGCTCCAAATTAGATCAAGCTGCTGGCAGTGAAGGCCTTTGTGGAGGTTTTCATGAGGATTTGGAAACTGCCCCATGTGAGTTCCTTATTCCTAGTGATTGCTGGAGTTTTAACATCATTCTGAGTGACTGAGGGGAGGGTTGTTTTGTTGTGGTAACATCCAAAGGCATCAAGTTAGAATTTAGTGAAATTAAATTTGTTCTTTGTTGCTGGAAAGTTACTGAAGTTTTTCAAGTAGTAAATCCCTCAGCTGACAGAAAAGGCTGAGGGAGTACAGATGTAGAATCTTGGGAGTTGAAGGAGGAACTGATGACACTGAGTACAAGAGGTTAGGAGAATGTTGAATTACTTACTTTATACTCATTGCTGTCTTCTGGAACTTGAGCTATATTGGCTTTGAAAGTAAACTTTCAGAAAAAATTTCCATCTAAATTACCCCAGTATTTTTTAGTGTATTTTTGTCTCTCCCAGATGGTACATTGCAGTAAAGTGCAACGGATTTATCTGGTCTGGACTAACTTGTCTGTATATGTTTGATATTTATATGTCTCTGCCTCTAATATAAAATAAAATGATCATTCCTTACTTTAGTGCTCCATAGTCCCGAATTTCAATTCGATCTCCTCATTGGTGGCATGAGAGACAGGCACCTAGATTGTTAAATTTTGATCAGCTTCATTCAGAATGGTGTAGTGAAGTTCTGGTCACCCAATTACTGGAAGAATATAGAGGCTTTGAAAAGGGTACTTAGAACCATAGAACCCCACAGCACAGAAAACAGGCCATTCAGCCCCTCTAGTCTGTGGCAAAATATTATTCCATTAGCCCCATTGATCTGCACCCAGTCCATAACCCCCTCCAGGCCTCTCCCATAAAGAGATTTACCAGGATGCTGCCTGGATTAGAGGAGGTGAGCTATGGGGAGAGGTTGGATAAACGTATTCTTTTCTCTGGAGCATCAGTCACCTCATGAAATTTGATAAAAATTATGGAGGCATAGACAGGGTAGACAGAAACTGTCTTCTAGGGTAAAAATGTCACGTACATAAGGACATGCATTTAAGTTGCGGGTTCTAAAAGAAAATGAGTTGGTTTTTTTTATACAGAGAATGGTAGGTACTTGGAATGGATTGCCAGGGTGGAAGCAGTTGTGATGGGCACATTTAAAAGGATTCCGGATAGACACGTGATTATGGAGGGACATTTAGCATATGCAAGGAGCAGACATTAAATTTAATTTGGGCATCATATTTGGCACAGTCATTGTGAACCAAAGGTCCTATTCCTATGCTGTCTCATTCTATGTTCTATGCAAATATCCACCGAAAGATCTCAATGATCCAGGAATGTAGACTGGAAGCAGTAG
Organism: Narcine bancroftii; assembly: GCF_036971445.1. Taxonomy (NCBI): domain Eukaryota; kingdom Metazoa; phylum Chordata; class Chondrichthyes; order Torpediniformes; family Narcinidae; genus Narcine; species Narcine bancroftii. Next base: position 45,731,056 of record NC_091472.1, on the reverse strand, counting down.
AATTTGAACTGTGGTGAAAGTGCAATATCTGGAATGTTATCTGTCAACTTATCTATTGTTCAAGCAATATCCTGGTATTGTATGATTAGTGGCTTTACTCTGTAAAATAAAGCAAGCTTAGTTAACTCTTGGTTGTCATGTAATATTCCCAACAATATAAACATAGTGGAATTAATTCCAGGTTATCACAGAACATTGTTTACTTGAGATGTTTGTGTAGTAGAGAACATTTTCAATGTTTCCAACAATAAATTGATTAATGCTAGATTAGCGATGATTAATTATAATTTTATACATCAATTATATTTAACACCAGAAAAATTTAAAAAATTTGGTCTTAGTAAGTCAGACTGTTGTTTTCCTTGTGACCAGACAGCTAGTACTTTTTTACATACTGTCTGGTCCTGTGACCGATTGCAACAGTTTTGGAAAGGTATTCAATCTATATTTAATAGATTATATAATATTTGTGTTATATTAGATCCTGATATATTTTTATTAGGGAATATGCAATCATTAATTGATTTAGGATTAAATGATTATCAGATTTCTTTTATCTATTTAGCTTTAGCAGTAGCCAAGAAATGTATAGCGTCTACTTGGAAAGATAGAAATATACTAACTTTGGATAGGTGGTATTTAGAGATGAAGTCTTGTTTAATTATGGAAAGGATATCTTTTTCAATACAAGATAAGATGTCTTTTTATAAGTTGAAGTGGACTCCATTTGTTAAGTATATGCAATTAAGTTTGATTTAAGTATGTTCCTAGATGTGATATTTTAGATCTGATAAATCTTTTTTTATTATTTTTATTTGTCATATTTTCCTTTTTCTTTGTGTGTGTTTTTTTTAATACATAATATTGTTAATTTTACTAATTCTTCACTCTTTATTTTGGGGGAGGGGAAGGGTGGGTTTTATATATATATATATATATATATATATATAGATTTTTTAGTTCTTGTATATGTAGGGGGGGGTTAGGTTGAATTAAGTTAGGTTATTAATGTTGTATTGTAATTATATTATTTTATTTTATATCTTTTCTTTAAATGTAATTTTTCTTTTTCTTCTTATGATAAAATCTTTAAATAAAGTTAAAAAAAAAATGTTTCCAACAATACAAATGGAGAGTTTCATGTGACACTTTGCTTGGGGAAAACCATATGAAGATCTGATGATAGTAAAACCACAAATGCTGGAGAAACTTAGCTGGTCAAACAATGTTCTTTATGTAGCAAAGATGAAGATACATAACCATGTTTCAGGCTTGAGCATTTCTTACTTTTCTAATAAGCTTCATAGTATCCTTTATCATACTGACAATAATAATTTCCAGCCCTCCTAAAGCTCTTAAATCATGCACTGAGCTGATGATAAGATTGAAAAACTAGGTAGCTTAAGTTAAGCAAGGGAATAATAAATTCATTGTGAGGTTTCTGCTTTATGTAAACACAAAACTGTACATTCCTCAAAAGGACCACAAACAATCTTGTATGTGCAATGGTCAATGGATCCCATATGATCTTAGACTGGTGTTGACATTTGCCATCCAATATATCCATTAGAAGTTTGGGTTAACTAGACCACTTGAAATTGTAATTTCCTTGCTCTTTCTTACTTTATTTGGTGAATTTTATGCTCATCGAGTGGTGCTGAGGAATCGAAAGAAATATGAATTGACTCTGATTAGCAATCTTACTCAAGGAAGTCATAAACATAATTGATGTAGTAATAAAAATGTCATGCTGATCTGGTGAAGTTTGCTATTCTGGACATTGGAATAAGGGTCATGGCTGGGACAAGGAAGAAATCCATCAGTCTAGGCTGCAGACTACCTAGATACTGAACCAGTAGAAGAGTCTGATTGAGATTAATGCACTAAATGTAAAAGAATATTAATGCTTTAACTTCTAAATAATAAATATTTCATTTGGAACTAAATGAATGTAAAATATTTTTCATCCTGCTATGCTCTTTGACAAAAGAAAATTAAGCTGGAATAAGATGTATGGATTTACCAAATTTATATTTTCATTAATGATTTTAATGTGACGCGGGTAACCTATGGCCAATTCTAACAATAACATTAGATCATCTCAAGACACAGAAGATGAACTGGGTCACATGACTGCTCTTGATCACATCCATAAGGAAAAAAAAATTTAAATTAATTTCACTGTAAAAATAATTGCAGAATATTTTCTGGACCATCTCTATAAAATAACATTTGAAACAGTAGTAATAATTAAAGGACATTTACATTCATACCTCCTAGGAAAATATGCAATTCCTTCCTGGAAGTTTCACGTTAAAATTATAAGAGAGGAACAAATACTGGTTACTTTTTTAATAAACAAAACGCTGATTATGATCCAACCAAACTCAGATTCAAAGCTACTGATAGCACAAGTTTTCGTAGATATTCAAAAACGTTGTTAAACAGCTTCTGAATCTATTATCAACTTTTTACATTTTAATATATTTGCAATGACTGTCTTACTTTTAATTCTTTATAGCATCTAAACCCAGCCACAATAAAAACGTGAAAACATCTGAAATAAAGACATTTGGAATAAAAATAATTAATAGCTTTATGAAGAATGTGAAGAACATTTAAAGGAACTTCATCAAATACATTGTAGCGTTAGTTTGGTGGAACTTATTGATGGGAGAAGAGGATCATTTAATATGATAGCAAAATGGATGAAAAAGTCAAGGGGCACTTAGTAAACGCGGCCCATCAAATCTATTTCTCTGGCATTCAAATCACCTAATAAATCAGTCTGCTGCATCTTACTGCTTACCAGGTAGATTCTTTAAAGAAAATCTTTCAAGTTACTTAATAAGGCTTTTTCAAAGATACGTTTTAAATGTATTTTTAACCAATTTAGTTCCACTGGCCTGGCTGACCTTGAAAATAACTTTTCTGTGATCAGTTATCTCTACTATGAAGTATATTAGATATTGTTCTTATTTCTGAAAATAAAATGTGGTGAAAGATAATAGGATTTCATGAAAGAGGAAGTGGCTGGAGAGCAAAAACATGCCCACACAAGAGATGGCGAGACCAGATCAGAGAGGTAATAAAGTCAAGAAGTCTCACCCTGCAACATGCAACAAGAAATAAATTCCTCTCCTCAGCAGTGTTAAGGTGGAAGAGAACAGGAAAATATTATGGGAGCTGTGACGAAGAAATCTACATAATAAAACAAAGTGTGCAAGTAAAAAAATAAAGATGGGACAGTTACCCAGGGAAATATTTACTCTTTCCATGCATAGCAAATGAGACAAAAGCAAAATACTGCAGATGCTGGTGATCTGAAACATAAAATGCTGGATATATTCAGCAGGCTAGATGTCATATGTGGTTGAGCAGAGCTACTGCTCTGTTTATTACATTACAAATGTAATCCTAAACTTTATAAATAGAGACTGAGAATATAAAACAAGGAACTTATGCTAAAAATGACATCAGTTAGGTTAAATCCAGAGTATTGTGCCTTTTCTAATTTAGCCATGAGAAGTATGTGAAGGTCTTGAGGTAGTGTACAAAAGATTTATTAGAAAGTTTTCCAGAGATCAAGGATTACAGTTTTGTGGATAGACTTGATTGGCCTGAATCAAAAATGAGAAGTAAATTTGGAAATATAAATTTGGCTATTGTATATAAAAATGTGGCAGATTTAAATTAAATTTGTAGAAAGAAATTGGTCTACTAGTTCAGAGTTCAATGACCAGAGGATATAGTTTTAAGGTGTTTGGCAAAAGACACAATGATGATGTAAGGGGGAAAAATTATTTTACATGAAATGGTTGTGGTCTGGAATGCACTGGAAGATGCAGAATCAATTTTGGGTTTCAAAAAGGAACTAGAAAATATATTTTTTTAAATTTTTTTTTTATTTTTCACACTATGAACCATATTGACCAAAATACACATAAACATTTCCCTCTTGAATATACACGGTGTCATTTTCTCTCCTTTTCCCCCCCTCCCTTCCCTCCCTCCTTCACCCCCCCCCTCCGCACCCACTCAACGTTCAACATACCCGATACATTAAACCCATTAAACAATGTCATCACACAATGAAAATTGTGTCATCTACTTTTACACACTGGGTCAGTTCATTTTGTCTTCTTCTCATTCTGTCATTTTAGGTGGTAGAGGTCCGCAGTAGGACTTCTTTGTTGTGTTCCATGTAAGGTTCCCAAATTTGTTCGAATACTGTGAAGTTAAAAATATTTGCAGGTTTTGGGAAAAAGATGGAATTGACTGGTTGATCTTCAAGGAGCTGGCAAACACTCAATGGGCTGATTGGCCATGTCATGCAATAATGATCTTTAGATTCTAAAATTCTAGGTCTCTGACAGGAAGCATTAACCCTCATTTTTTCTCTGCAAAGGTTATCTAATCTCCTGAGCATTTCCAATGTTTTCTGTTTAAATAATAACAGATCCAAGTGAGTTGAAAGGACAAGTTCAGTGAACACAATCTGAAGCATCTGACATAAGCAAATTTACAGCTACCAGTGTTTTAGTTTTGCATACATCTGGCATGATTAACACCTGCCATTGGTGGTTGTCCCCCAGCCCTTCTGTGATTTAAAGACACTGAGGAGTAAATTAAAATTTCAAAAACTACTTGCGGAAAGCCATGGGTCTTTAGCTGAAACAGGCTGCTGTATTGTGCTTCAATTCATGTAGCAGAGTCCATTGGGCTCCCATCGCAGTCAATGGGAGATTTCCAGGATGGATGAGAATGCCTGTCCAAGTGTCATGGAAAGTGGTCGAAGAGCCATTTAGTTCAGTGCAGTAGTGCCGCGGAATTATTCTGACTAACTTTACTGAAGAACATCAATAATATACCCAGGCACATCAGCAGAAGAGCCCACTGCAATCTCAGTGCAACCTAATAATTTAACTATTAATGTGAAGACTGATTCCCTTCTCCTCAATTCATCTTGTCCCTTAACAGTTTTCCAGAACTGCCTTTCCCTCTTGATAACCTTCCCAATATGATATTCCCTAATGATATTTCCTTTAGTTACATTTCCTAGTATGAAACTGATGTAGCCCTGTTGCCCATAAGTTCATAGGAGAAAACTGCATGTTGTGGCAACGCTATAGATAGACCAAAACTCCCAGAAGTCTAGCGAACCGGCACGACATGTCTTAACGTCATGACATAGTGTGTGTGGTTCAGGGTTTTAAAAGAATATGCGCGTGACTCGAGTAAACTAATTCTGATTTACTTGCAACTGTGTGTGCCGTTATTTTGCGTTCATCAGCCATCATTGCGTTTTCAGTGGCTACAGTTAATGACCCCGACACGATTCAATCATGCTACCCTATTCCTCATACTCAAGATTTTTCAGTGAATCTGCATGGGGTGAAAATCTTTTAAAAAGTGGACTTACTGCGCGGATATCACCAGGTGCCAGTGGAACCAGACAACATCCTGAAAACAGCAATAATTACCCCTTTTGGATTGTTTGAATTTTTATGTAAGCCTTTTGGGTTAAAAAATGCAACTCAGACCTTTCAGTGAGTTATGGCCACAGTAGGGTGTGGCATGGCCAAAATCTTCATTTATCTAGACAACATAGTAGACTCCAGCAAAGCTAAAGAACACATGGAATTTATGTGTATACTCTTTAGACCTCTGCAAGAATTTGGACTGACCATTAAAAAATAAATGTGTTTTTGGACAACAGTCCATAGAATTCCTGGGGCATACATTCACAGATAAGAGTGTGGTTCCGCTGCCTTCCAAGATCAACGCCATTACTGAATAATCTAGACCAACCACAGTCAAAGGTCTGCACGATTTCTTGGGCATGGTTAATTTTTATCGTTGATTCCTTCCAGCAGTAGCTCACGTTATGAAGCCTCTGTTCAATCTGCTGTCTGATGATGCCAAATCTATTCAGTGGTCAGATGAAGGTCGAAATGCTTTCATAAAGACAAAAGAACTATTAGCTCAAGCAACCATGCTCAGTTATCCAGTCCTAAATGCAGCCACTGACCTTTCAACAGATGCATCTAATGTGATCATGGGGTGCACTCTGCAGCAGTGTGTCGATGGACAATGGAAGCCATTGGCATTCTTTAGCCACCACCTCCGTGAAGCTAAGAAAAAATACAGCTCCTTTGATATGGCTCCTAGCCATATACTTGTCCATCCATCACTTCCGTTACTTTTTGGAAGGCAGACACTTCACCATGTTCATAGACCATAAACCCTTGACCTTCGCATTTTCAAAGGTGTCGGAGCACTGGTCAGCTCGACCCCAATGGCAGTTCTCCTTCATTTCAGAATTCTCTACTAGAATAATGCACGTCTGGTAAAGACAATGTAGTGGCTGATGCACTTTCCCGCTCAGTTGTGCTCGAGGTATCAGCTATGGACCACAGTATTGACTATGCGGCTCTCGCTGCTGAGATGGATCGATAACCAACCTGCAATGGAAGAATGTGCAAATTGATGCCAAAGGCAAGCTGCTCTTTTGCAATGTGTCAACAGGACATCCACAGCCAGTGGTTCCAGCTTCGTGGAGACATTACATTTTTGCTTCTGTCCATGATCTTTCTCATTCATCCATCAGATCGACCATTCATCTGATTTCAGACAGATTTGTTTAGCATGCTCTGAAGAAAGACATCCTGCAAATTGTCCATATCTTGTGTAGCTTGTCAAAAATTCAAAATCCATCGCCCTACGCAAGCACCATTACAAGCCTTCCCACCGGTAACTCGCTGCTTCAACCATGTCCATTTGGACATTGTGGGACCAATTCCAGTTTCACAAGGCTACCGCTATCTCTTTATGGTGATTGATAGGTTTACGAGATGGCCTGAGGCCGTCCACATGGTGGATGCTTCCACGGACTCTAGTGCACGAGCATTCCTTAATTCTTGGGTGGTTTGCTTCAGCCTACTGGTGCTCATCACTTCTGACAATCTACATCTTTGCTATGGATGGCCTTATCTCAGCTGCTTGGCTCTATGATTCATCATACAAGCACCTATCACTCGCAGTTCAATGGGATGGTTGAACGATTCCATCGCCACCTTAAATCAGCCTTAATGTCTGTTTGGACGGTCCCAACTGGGCAGACGAATTACCATGGGTGTGGCTTGGCATTAGGACAACTCCAAAAGAGGATCTCCGCACTTCATCTTCGGAGCTTGTATATGGCGCACCTTTGGTGGTCCCAGTGGAATTCATTCCACACGGATCCAGTAAAGATGAAGATCCCAAAAAGCTGCTGTGCAGACTAAGGGATACCGTAGGTAAATTATCCCCTGTACCACTATCATCACATGGCAAACATGTTTCTTTTGTACCACACAAACTGCAAGACTGTGAATATGTATTCATACATAGAGGAACACATTGACAACTCCTGCAGGCACCCTACAGGGTGATAAGACAAATGAGGTCAACCTGCATCTTGGGCATTGCCGAGCAGCCTCTGTCATTCACAATTGACAGGTTCAAACCTGCCCATGTTGACAAAACTGCCCCTATTCAACTGCCAACAGCCCGATGCAGGGGTCGACCTCTCAAAAAACCACCAGGTGATAGTGCCGGTTCTTGGGGGGGGGGGGGGAAACTGGCACGAGACGTCATAACATCATGACATGGCGTGCAAAGTTCAGTGTTTTAAAAGGATACGCGTGTCTCCAGTAAACTAATTCTGATTTACCAGCAATTGTCTCTGTGGTTATTTTGTGATCATCGGCTACCACTGTGGCTACAATGTAATAATACAGGGTCAGGGGAGTTTATTGGATTAGCCCTCAGAATGGGCTCAGATGTTGTGTCCAGCATCAATGTAGTACAGTGTAGTCAGATGCCAACTTCTGCTCTCTGCCATTGTAAAGATTTGTACCAGTGTACAATGCCAGTGATGCTAATTGCTTGAATGCATGAGCAGAGGCCAATATCAACAATGCAACGATGCTCAAAACATGGCCAGAACCACACCACCATTATTTAAAAATAAAATTTAGACATGAAGCATGGTGACAGTCCTTTTCGGCCCACCAGCCTGTGCCTCCCAATTACACACAATTTTCCTTTGTCCCCGGTAGGTTTTGAATGGTGGGATGAAACTGGAGCACTCGGAGGAAACCCCCACTGACACAGGAAGTACATACAAATTCCTTATGAACAGCTCCGGATTCGAACCCTGGTCGCCGGCGCTATAACAATGTTGTGCTAACCACTACGCTAACAGTGTTGTGTCAGATGAATGCATAGAAAGCTGTGGGGAGGTATTGGCTTTGGGCACACAGCAGTCAGAATGGGATTCAAGAAGAGCATAGATGCCAGAATGCTGCTGGGAGAAAGTTCTCCAGCTGATACATTAGCCTCCACTGCCACATACTGTACACAGTTTCCACCTAAACTTAGAGTACTGCAAAAAAAAATTTTCTTTTTCATTAATTTTGGGTATCTCAGTCTTAATTGCTCTTGAGAAGGTGGTGGTGACCTGTCTTCTTCAGCCTTAAATAAGTTGCGGGAAAATTATTGGAAAGGATTCTGAGGGACAGGATTTATTTCCATTTCCAAAGGCAATTAGTGATTTGGCAAAGTCAGAGCGGCTGTGTTTGTCAATAAGTCATGTCTCACAATTTTGATTGTGTTGAGAATGTGACCAAGAGGGTTGATGAGGCTTGGGTGGTGAATGTTTTTTTATATGGGCTCTAGCAAGGCCTTTGACAAGGTCCTGCATGGTAGTCTCGTCCAGAAGGTGAGAATATATGGGATCCAGGGTAAGATAGTAAACTGGATACAAAATTGGCTTGGTGATAAGAGTCAGATGTGGTAGTGGAGGATTGCTTTTCAGATTGGAGCCTTGAAACCAGTGGTACACCACAGGGTTCCTTTATTGTTTGTCATATATATATTGATGATTTTCTCTTCCGGTCATCCCCTGTAATAGTAATTGATTGATTTGTGCGTTGCATCTATGGGGTGACCATGCCACACAGATGGGCAATTTTGGTTGGCATCAGAAGAGCTGGAAATCATGTAGTGGTATTCTCACCATTTTGAAGTGCTTGATTTATGCTCAGTAGTAAATGGAACTTTTGCCTTTTGTACTTTGGATATTGGAGTCAAAGATACTGCTTCCACTATCTATATTTATTTTCCAATAATGTCCTTTGTAATTTCAAAAATCTTATCAAATGTTTCTGTAAACAATACCACCGCCAGTGGGCTGATATCGCCTCAAACCGTGCATCTTGGCGCCTCACAGTTTGGCGGGCAGCAACCTCCTTTGAAAAAGACCGCAGAGCCCACCTCACTGACAAAAGGCAAAGGAGGAAAAACCCAACACCCAACCCCAACCCACCAATTTTCCCCTGCAACCGCTGCAGCCGTGTCTGCCTGTCCCGCATCGGACTTGTCAGCCACAAACGAGCCTGCAGCTGACGTGGACTTTTACCCCCTCCATAAATCTTCGTCCGCGAAGCCAAGCCAAAGAAAATATATAATATCTAAATGCTTCTAATTCAACTCATGTTTGCTGATGAAGACTTCCCCCTCTTTTAATAAATGTAACTACCTGGAGTTCCAGTTGGTGCAAAAAAAAGGACATAAATGTGGATATACACACTCAAGTGATAACCATCTGCATTGTAAATTGTAAAATGTACTGATTGTTGGTCATTGAACCAGAGGTGATTATGTATGTGCCAGCTGAATCATGTTAATTCATTAACCAGTCAATAATAACAGACTCTTAAGGTGCAGTGTCATGACCCAATGAGAAGAGTTGGCAAAAGGCTGAGCAGTCAGTTTGTTAGTAGAATAGGTCATTGCTTTAATTTGTAAAAGCTATATGGAATATTCGAGTGAAACTTAATCATGGTCACATAGTGACAAAGTGCCTCGACAATCTTAAAGAATTCTGACAGTAACATTACTCTGGTTACTTCAGAGACCTGGAAAAGAGTTACAAAAACACTGCATTTTTAAAATTTTCTTTTAAACGTATTTGAAGGTGCACGTAATTGTGAAATTTTATCAGGCTGCAAGCAAACATTTGACATCTTGTTAGATACTGCAAAGGAGAGAAGAAAACAAATAATAAGGAGAAAAAGACACCAATCAGCAGACATTTTTTAAATGAGCTGTAGTAAACTCTGTTTTAGTAATCAGTTGGGAAACATAAACACTTCATTCCAAACATTTTGTTCTCATTGGGCAATAATTAAACTCTTCCATGTTTTCTTGCATTTTTTTTTGGAGATCAACTGAGGAGACTCAAGTCTGTGATTGTGCCTCAGAGTGGTGGCTTATACTTGGTGGACTAGTGGCAAAATGTATGAAAAAAGTGGAGTGAATTAACTGATGTGCTTTCAAGGTCAAAACTGAACTTCCCATTTAGTCCAAAGATAGCCTCTTTCCTGTTGCATGACCAGTTTTGTAAATTTATGGCCTATTCAGCATAAATTGAAAATAATTACTAATTGAAATTTTTTTAAAAACTGCAGCTGCTGTAAATCTGAAATAAAAGCAAGATGCTGGAAACTCCCGGCAGCTCAGGCAGCATCTGTTAAAAGAGAAACGGAGGTAAATCTCAGATTAAATAGACTTTGTCAGAATCTGCATAGCCGATGCTGAGTTTTCTAATGGCTGCCATTACAATTTTCCAGCCCACGCCCACTCCCACTCTTGATCTATCTGTCCACAGATAGCAAGGCCCAAAATAAATTTGAAAAAAATTGTCAGCCATCTTTCATGTGAACATGCTGTGGCATTCTGAACTCAATATCAAATTAAGGATATGACGATGCTGGAGATGTTGCAGATAATGTTGGAGGAACTCAGCTGTGGTGTGCTGAGGTAGCAGTAAGCCAGCACAAAACTCAAAACACTGTACAACAGGCTTTATTCAGGTAAAAGTCTGAACACCAGTTCATGCTTCAGTGGCTCCCGTGTGAGTGGCTCAGGAGGGGCCAGCTCAGGTCTATATTCGGGTCAGCTGATTGACAGCCGGCCGGGTGGAGTCAGTCCTTAGGTGGTCTTTCTGCAGGTACAGAGATCGCCCCCTGCAGTCGGCTGATGGTTGTATCACCACACATCCGTGGGTAGAAATGGTCAGTCAATGTGTTCAGATGGGGCCCTTGATCTCCCACATGATCATTGCTCAAGATTCCAGAACCTCTAGCTTTTGTGTTTCACCAATGTGTTAAAAACACAATGAAATACTGGAGGAATTCAGCCAGTCATTTTAGTGTCTATAGGAGACAAAGATAAATTGGTGATGTTTTGGGACTGAGCCGTTCTTCAAGGAATAAGCAGAATAAGCCGGAAGCAGGAAATCTCAGAATGTCTCACAATTTAAACAATGGAGGAGGAATACAGACAAATAAAAGGTGTTAAATTCAAACATCATGTTTGTGTGAAAAGAAACAGAATGGAGAGACATTAGGTACTTTCAAGCAGGGAAAACACCTGTCTGTAAAGGTAGAGGTTCTTCGCCCTTACGCCTAAAGACTTACCTCTCTGAATGCACCATGGCTGGCTCTGAGTCGCCAATTCCAACCCTTCTCGGGGAAGGATAATCAGTGGAGCGCTGTGTTCCGCCGCCTGACCTGAATGTACAGCTGCTGCAAGCTTCTGGTTTGGGGCGGGCTGATGACACCATCAGGCCAGGATCCATCTCCCCACTCACCCCTCTTTCTCCATGAATCCCTCAAGGCGGTGGGCAGGAGCCATTAGGGCAGCAGGGGCTGACGGGAGCCATCGGGGCTGGTGGCAGCTGGCAAGGATAGCAGGGGCCAGTGATGCAGTGGGGGCTGTCGGATCAGGTGGGGGCCATTGGGGCAGTGGGAGCTGTCAGGGTGGAGGGAGCCATCGGGGTAGCAGGGTCTGATGGGGCAGCAGGGACCATCAGGGCAGCGGGGACCATTGGGGCAGCAGGGGCTGGAGGGAGCCATCAGGGTACAGTCAATGCGGGCTGTGACAGCCTCACTGGGCCACTTCAGCCTTCGGGGCTGCTCTCTGTTGTGTAAAACACAGCAGAGCAATGGCCATCTTCCCTCCCCATTTACCTAGTGCAGCTGGAACTGTTCTGGGAAACACAGAGTGGTTCCAGCTGCATGGAGGATTATAGGTAGGGAAGACAGCCATTGCTCTACTGCATATTTATGATGGGTGGCGCTATGGCACCAGTCACTCCACCTCCATTGGCTCTGGAGGATGCTACAAGGAGCCTCTCAATATGAATCAATGCTGGAGCTACTCCAGCTCCTATTGTCTATTGTCTATTGTAAGTTTTCAATTTGCTCTTGTAGCCAGCCTCCAGGCGGAAGTCTGACATGAAATGGCCTAGGGATAGTCAAAGGTGATAGAGAAAGAAAGGGGGTGGGGGGTTCGTTTAATGAAAGCCAGAGAAGTCAATATTAATGCCATCTGGTTGGTGGGTGCCCAGTTGGAGGGTGAGGTGTTGTTCCTCCAATTTGTGGGTGGTCTCAGCCTGGCAGTGCATATTAAGGACACACATGTCAACAAAGGAATGGGATGGAGAATTGAAATGGATGGTCACTGGGTGATCCATGCTATTGAGGTGGACAGAGCTGAGGTACTCAATGAAGTGATCTACCAATCTGTGTTCTGTCTCTCCAATGTAGAGGAGACCACAACGGGAGCACCAGATGCAGTAGATGATCCCTGCAGATTCAGATGTGAAATGTTGTTTCACTTGGAAGGACTGTTTGGGTCTCTGAATGGTGGTGAAGGGGGAGGTGTGGGCGGAAGTGGAGCATATCCTGAGGTCATAGGTGTAAGTCCAAAGGGGATGATTGGTGTGGAATGAGGAGTGGACAAGGGAGTCACAGAGGGAGCAGTTCCTGAGTAAGGCAGAGAGGGGAGGGGAGAGGAGTACGAGTCTAGTGGTGGGATCATGTAGTTGATGGCAGGACTGACAGAGGAGGATATGTTGGCTATGAAGGCTGGTGGATGGTAGGTGAGGACAAGAGGAATGATGACCTTGTGCATGGGTGCAGATGGTGCCAAAGCAGATGTGTGAGTAATGGAGGATATACGACTGAGCACCGAGTTGATGGTGATAGAGGGAAAGCCACGTTGTTTGAAGAAGGAGATACCTCTAATGATCTGGCATGGAAGTCTTTATTCTGGATGCAGATATGACAGAGACTGAGGAATTGAGAAAATGGAATGGAATCCTTACAGGGGACAGGTTGGGAAGGGGTGTAGTTGAGGTAGCTGTGGGAGTTCATGGGTTTATAGAAGATGTTTGTTGGGAGTATGTCTCCTGAGATGGAGACAGAGAGATTGAGGATCAAGAAAACACTTCCATGTTTCACTCCCTTCATCAATGTGTTGCCTGGTTTGGAGGACTTTAGTTATTGCGAGAGGTTGGATAGAATGAGATTGTTTTCCTTGAAGCTACGAGGCTGAGAGATGACATGAGCATAAAGCCCCCCAAAAGGTAGTGGACACAGTCCAGGACATCACAGGTGAAACTCTCCCAACGAATGAGTAGATCTACAGGGAACACTGCCATCTGAGAGCAGCAGCAATCATCAAGGACCAACACCACCCAGCAGGTGGTCTGTTCTTGCTCCTACAATCAGGAAAGAGGTGCAGGAGCCATAAGATTCACACCACCAGGTTCAGGAACAGCCGCTACCCCCCACCACCAAACTTCTCAACAACAAACTCAATCAGAGACTCATTTATGGACTTATTTTGCACTTTATTGGTTTTCTTTGGTCTCCCTGTATTGCAGTCAGTTTGTTTACATTCATTATCTGTTTACAGTTCTTTTGATTGTTTACGTGTTCACGCTCTGTGCAGTTAATTTTTGCGCTACCAATTAGTGGTAATTCTGCCACACCCACAGGAAAAAGGAATCTCAGAGTTGTATGTGATGACATGTAGGTACTCTGCCAATATATCTGAAATCTGACATGCCAAATCTTCTCTGAATTCTTAGAAAGTAGAGGAACCTCAGCAACTGGCCAGTGCTGGGAGCCGTACTTTGTTTCAGGGGAGTTTATAGGTGAAGTGAGAGTATGTGCAACAGTTAAAGCCAGAATCAGATACTAAGACGGGAATCTCAAGTGGAGTGGCCAATATATGAGTGGCCCAGTGCCAGAGTAGGGATTCTGAGGCTTTAGCTCGAGAGGCTTTGGCAAGCAGAGGCTGAGGACATGCAAAAGGTAAGGTCAGGTCAGATCTTTTCATAGTAACCCAGGGTAGGTAGTAGAGATGGAAGCTAGGGCGGGGGTCTGCTTCAATTGCAGGATGTCGGAAATCTGGGACAGCACAAGTGTCCTTGATGACTACCCCCACAAGAGGTGCATCTAGCTGCAGCTCCTTACAGTTCATTTTAGGAAACTGGAGTTGGAAATGAATGAACTCCGGATCATTCAGGAGGCAGAGGGAATGATAGACAGAAGCTATAAGGAGACAGTCACACCTAAGAGACAAGAGGCAGGTAACTGGGTGACTGTTAGGTGAGGGAATGAAAATAGGCAGTCATTGCAGAACATGCCTATGGCCATTCCCCTCAGCAACAAGTCTACCCTTTGGATACTGCTGGGATTTTTGACCTATCTGGTCAAAGCAGCAGCCAGACCAATTGCACTGTGGTCAGCTCTGAACCTCAGAAGGTAAAGGTGAATTCAGGTAGAGCGATAGTCATATGGGACTTAATAGTTAGGGGAAGAGATAGAAGATTTGGCATAATTAGCATAATGCATTTACAATGCCAGCAATTTTGACCAGGGTTCGAATCCTGCATTGTAAGAGGTTTTTATGTTCTCCCTGTGACTGTGTGTGTTTTCCCCGAGGGCTCTGGTTTCCTCCTACCATTCAAAATGTACTGGGAGTGTAGGTTAATTGGATGTAGATATGGTGGCACGGACCCATGGGCCGAAATGGCTTGTTACTGTGATGTATGTCTAAATAAAAATTCTGCAGCTGCATAAGGGAGTACAAAATGCTCAGGTCAAGGAAGTCTCTGAGTGATTGCAGAATATTCTTAAGGGGGAGAGTGATCAGCCAGAGGTTGTGGTACATATTGGTACCAATGACATTAGCATGAGTGGGGCAAAGGTCCTGCAAAGAATAGGGATTAGGTTGAAAAGCAAGACCTCCAAGATGGTAATCTCTGAATTATTCTTGGTGCCATGAGCTGGGGAATTTCAGAACAGGAAGATAGAACAGACAAATGAGTGGCTAATGATTTGGAGCAGGAGGCCAGGGTTTCAAGAGGAAACATTTCTGGGGAGGGGAGACCTGTACAACTGCAATGGGTTGCACCTGAACTAGAAGGGAGCCAATATCCTGGCAGGGAGGCTTGCTAATGCTGTTGGGAAGGGGTGTACACTAGATTGGCAGGTGGGTGTGAACTAACTGAAGAAGCAGAGGAAGGGAAGGTAGAGAGAGACAGCTGGTCAGAAGATTGTGTGAAGGGAAGGGAAGATTAGGAAAAATTGCAGCCATGGGGATGAGTTGCAATACGAGAGCAACACAGAGTCAAAAACAGTGACAACTACAAGGCCTTTGTATTTAAATGCACAAAGCATAAGAATTAAAGTAGGCGATCTTGTAACATAGCTAGAGATTGGCAGGTATGACGTTATGACCATCACAGAATCGTGGATAAAGGATGGACGTATTTGGGAGCTGAATGTTCAAGGATACATAGTGTATCAAAAGGACGTGGTAAGGCTCTGTTGGTAAGGAATAACATTAAATCATTAGAAATAGGTGACATTGCTTTTTAACTTTCGTAGTATAACT
Source organism: Narcine bancroftii (assembly GCF_036971445.1). Lineage (NCBI taxonomy): Eukaryota > Metazoa > Chordata > Chondrichthyes > Torpediniformes > Narcinidae > Narcine > Narcine bancroftii. The sequence goes on along the minus strand of NC_091472.1, from coordinate 45,715,258 downwards.
GATAATTTGCCCTCGTAAATATATTTTCAAAGCATCCCTCAATACAAAATTACTGCGCAGTGAGTTAACATTCTCAGCCAGAAATAACGCAATTTGCTCCTCAACAAAAGTAATCGGACTTGTCAGCCACAATCGAGCCTGCAGCTGACGTGGACTTTTACCCCCTCCATAAATCTTCGTCCGCGAAGCCAAGCCAAAGAAGATAAGATGACTGTACCACCTCTGGACTCACACAAGAGAAAAATAACATTGAATGGTTCAATATAACCCAGCTTTTATATTCAGTCTGCACTACTCTACCCAACAAATGTGCCAAAATTTAAAAAAATCTATTCTTGTAAATGAATCATGTCGAGATGAATAAAAATAAAAATCTTTCTCCGTAGGATTCACTCTCCTCCAAACATCAACCAAATTCAAATCTTTCATCAAAGCCCCTATTTGTGTTACAGCCTTTGATTTCCTTATACTTTTCGAAGATCTATCCAATAAAGGATCCAAAACACAATTAAATCTCCCCCTACCAAAATATTATTATTGGCCTGGTTTAACAACAGAAAAGTCTCTGACGTAAATAGTTCATCATCTGCATTAGGTGCATAAATATTTAACAAAGTCCATGATTCAGCAAAAATTTTACAATTGACCATCAAAATCCTACCTGCATTTCCTTCAAATGATTCCAACTCAAATGGTAATTTCTTATGAACTAATATCGTACTCCCCTCACCTTAGAATTAAAAGAAGAAGAAAACACATGCCCAACCCATTTTCTCTTCAACTTCAAATGTTATTTTTCAGTCAAATGTGTTTCTTGCAGAAAAACATTTTTTTTAATATAAGCCAAAAGTCGTTTACGCTTTATTGGATTATTCAAACCCTGGATATTAAATGTGGCAAAATTCAAATTAGACATCATTAAATCTAATAATATATCACACTACTATAAAATAATGCTCCCCTTCTAAATCTCACAATATTCTAATCCCCTTATTAAAAATCCAAAAAATGAAAAAAAATTCCCGAAACAAACTACTAAAAAGTAGTAGCCCCCTAAAAATCTAGGTGTGGTAAAACCCACTAGTGGCAGGTGACTGAAGGTATCAGTGTCACTTCCACCCCCCCGCCCCAGTCAGACTTCACAAAGTATTTAAACAGAAACATTCAACCCAGTGATTCCAGTCCCTAAGATTGTTCAGGATCTTCAATATCGAGAAGACTTTGTGTCAATTCAACTTTTTACCTATTCTTTCCATATTTTTCATTCTTCCCATTTCCATTACCATTGATCGTTCTCTTAAGTGACGATTGCCCACTTCCTTGTAGATCTGGCAATGAATTAGCAAAAATTAATGCATCATGGTCATTTTCAAAAAACTGAGATTGAAAATTCCCATAAAAAAACTTTCAATACTGCCGGATAACAAAAAGCAAATTTATATCCCTTTCACCACAATACATCTTTAGCTGAATTAAATTCTCGGTGTCTTCTAATAATTTCTTGACTCAGATCTGCATAAAACAACACCGCTATTTTGAACCATCATTGGAGTCTGATTTTGCCGCGCTTTCTTCACCGCCAGTCCAAGTATCATTTCTCTATCCTGATATTTCAAACAGCGAATCAAAACTGCTCTTGGTAATTGGCCTGGAAACGGTTTCTTCCTTAACGCTCTATGCGCTCGGTCTAATTCCAGACCATCCAGAAAGAATTCCTTGCCCAACACTTCTGGAATCCATTTCTTAAAAATTTTCACCAGATCAGAACCTTCTATATCTTCCAGAAAACCTACTATCTTAACATTATTTCTACAACTTTGGTTTTCTAATGAATCAATCTTCTTCAATAATTCCTTCTTCTGAATCCCCCAATCTACAAAAGAATCTTCCATTTTTTCCATTTTTTCTCTATTACATTCCATTTGATTCTTACATTCAAGAAAAGCCTCCTCAATCTTTTTAAATTTATCTTGTACAGTATCCACTGATCGTATACATCTAGTAACATCACTCTTAACTACATTGATATCTTGCTTCCCAAAAGTTATTTCTTCACACATAGTGTTCATTTTAGTTTTCATTTCCGAAAATCCTTGAGTCATCTGATTAGTCACTTGCATTGACATATTTGACATATGTTCCATTTGCTGCGCAATCCCTTCCAGAATTGTAAACACAGAATTCATTCCAGGATTCATCACCTCCCTTAGTGGCCGACCTGCTTTTGCCTCAGTCCCCAGTTCTTCAAATTCTAATAAAATTGAGCTCTCTTCTCCCTCCAAAGCAATGGGTCTTCTTCCGGTGCAGCTGTGGGTCTAGACACCCGATGACAGCGTGCCGACCTCGTCAGCCCGCTGCCGCTCGGGCTCCCCCACAGTCCACACCTTCTCCAAAAGTATGCGGACCCGCGATGCACCGCGCATGCTTAGTAGGGCCACCGACCGTGCAGGTGCATCTTCTGATGCTACACTGCACGTCCCTGGACCACCAGGCAATGCTGCAGGCTCGCAGGTTTGTCCTCGCTCGGCTGGCCCGCCCACACACCCGGACTCACGACTGTGCGAGTTGGACCCGGCTGAACTCATCGCTGAGCCGGCGCCATCATGCAATTGCGCAAGCGACACTGACGTAATACTTAGCCGGGCAGGAATCCTCTGAGGTCTGGGGACTCCAATTGATGATTTTGTGACTTCATCTTGATAGGTAGGCCTCAATTCTCCAATAATTTTGTAGGGTAATTTCTTCTGTAACTGAGTTTTCGATTTTTTCACATTTGCAGCCATTTCGATCCTCCACTATTTCAAAGTCTATGAACAGTATTTTTAATCACTTTTACAACTTTTAAAATCGTGCATTTAATATTCTAACTGGAGAAGGGTGGAATCACACATCTACCCTCTATGCCAGGGGTGTCAAACTCAAATTCACGGAGGGCCAAAATCAAAAACTTGGACTAAGTCGAGGGCCAAACTAAATATTTATTGAAAATTTTCAACAACATCTGCATGTTTTCTCTTCTTTCAACATATGTAATGTTAAACTTTTTCTTATTAAAAGAAATGTTTATTAATAGTTTTGGATAAACTCTTTCCAGAAGCATTAACAAATGAGAAATAAAATATTCAATAAATAATATTTCTCTATAGAGGATTTGTCAAATGTTGCTAGTGTGCTGTCGAATAGTAAAATCTGAGGGCTATTGAGAATGTGGGAGAATAACATGATTCTTGAAACAATCAAATGGGTGACTGATTGTGGGCATGGTTATTTGCCATGCCCTTTTTCCATTGGTACAGATATCCTTTGATTTACACACTTTTCAAGTTTTATGCCTAATGAGCTTGTATCCAGGTGCAGGACCATTTTTAACCAGGAATATATTTATCACTGTGACATGAAACTATTGGAAGATCGTTTTATCCTGAGATTAAAGTTCATAATCCTTACTCAGGCCTGTGTACGGGAGGGCGGGGTTTGCGGGCGATCGGGTTGGACAACGACAGTGCGGGGGCATCGGCTCTTGCTGCAGGGCGGCATCTCTGCGGATCAGCGGCCCCGTCACCGTGAGTCGCGGGTCGGCCTGCGGCAGGGAGGGGGAGTGGGCAACGGTCCTGGCGAGGTCAGGCCTGAGGCCTCTGGTTCCGGGCTTCCCCTGACACCAGCCAGGCCCCAAAACCAGAGTCCACGGTGAGACCCTGCAACGTAAACAGAGGAGGTGGGGGCGATTAGCGGGCTGACTCCAATGCATTCTGGGATTTATAGTATTAGCTGTGCATGCGCTATACTGCCGCGGCGGCCAGCGGGCCACCACTAATACATTTTTGAAATGATCTTGCGGGCCAAATATTATTATATCGCGGACCAAATTTGGCCCGCGGGCCAGAGTTTGACATGTGTGCTCTACGCCATCTTGCCACTAGATTGCAAAAGAGAGAATTTATAGAATACCTATGAATGGCTTCTTAGAACAGCTGGTGGCTGAGCCAAGCAGAGAAATGGCAATACTGCATTGGGTACTGTGTAATGAATCTGTGTTAATAGGGAGCTGAAGGTAAGGGAACCCTTAGGAGACAGTGATTATAATACAATAGAATTTGCCCTGCAGTTTGAGAGGGAGAAACTAAAATCAGATGTTTCAGTTGTACCAGTGGAATAAAAGGAACTACAGAGGTATGAGAGAGGAACTGGCAAAAGGTCATTGGAAAGGCAAACTAGTGGGGAGGATGGTAGAGCAGCAGTGGCTGGAGTTTCTGCCAGAAATAAGGAAAGCGCAGGCTATTCCAAAAGAGAAGAAATATTTAAATGGAAAAATGATGCAACTGTGGCTGACAAGATAAGTCAAAGCCAAAGTCAAGGCAAAGGAACGGGCATAAAAAAAAATCAAGAATTAGTGAGAAAATAGTCGACTAGGAAGCTTTTAAAAGCATACAGAAGGCAACTAAAAAGGTCATTAGGAAGGAAAAGAATAACTTTGAAAGGAGCCTATCAAATAATCTCAACAGGATATTAAAAGCATTTTTAAGTATATTAAGAGTTAAAAAAAAGCAACAGTAGATTTGACCAATAGAAAATGACGCTGGAGAAATCATTTTTTTAAGACATACTGCACGGTGACAGGCTCTTTTGGTCCACGAGTCCGTACTGCCCAACTTACACTCAATTAACCTACACTCCAGTACATTTTGAACAGAGAGAGGAAACTGGGGAAACCCACGCAGACACGGGGAGGATGTACAAACTCCTTATAGGCAGTGTGTGATCCAAACCCTGCTCCCGATTGCTGGTGCTATAAAGGAGCTGCACTAACTACTACGCCAACCATGCCACCCCCAGGAGAAGGAGACAAGGAGATGGCAGAGGAACTAAAGGAGTATTTTGCATTAGTCTTCACATTAGCGGTATACTGGACTTTCAAGGGTGTCAGGGAACAGAGGTGAGTGCTGTCACGATTACCTGGAAGGACGAGGAGCTTGGGAAGCTGAAAGTCTAAAGGTAGGTAATCTCCCGGCCCAGATGGAATGCACCCTTGGGTTCTGAAAGAAGTAGCCATAGAGATTGTGAAGGCACTAGAGATGATCTTCCAAGAATCAGTAGACTTTGGGATGGTTCCGGAGGACTGGAAAATTGCAAAAGTCACTCAGTTATTTAAAACAGGGAGGGAGACAGCAGAACGAACATTACATATAGACCCACTAGCCTAACATCAGTGGTTGGGAAGTTGTTGGAGTCGATTGTGAATGATGAGGTTACGGAGTACATGGAGGTGCATCACAAAATAGGTCAAAGTTAAGGGAAAATCTTACATGACAAACCTACTGAAATTTTTTTTGAAAACGATTTCATTGCATCGTTACAGGCAAAAAAATGAATAAAACATTAATCAAATATCCAAAACCAATGATACAAAAAAACGTATTTTTATATATTTTCTCCCCATCCCCCTCCCACCCAAAAGTAAGAAAAGGAAAAAAAAGAAACACCTACCATTTAATATGCAATAACATTAGTGTAGACAATCATTAATTGTTATTAAAAAATATTAATTAAGAGGAGTGGATAATATATAAGAGGTGGGTGGAAAATTATCCATAAAATCTATAAATGGTTTCCAAATACTATAAAATTTTTCAACTCGATTCCTTAAACTATACGTAATTCTTTCCAAAGGTATACAATTTCACATCTCATTATACCATCTACTTAATAACACTTCTCTATCGTCTTTCCATGATATCGCTATTCATTTCTTTGCAGTTGCTATTGCAAAACGTTTTAAAAAAATTCTTGGTATTTGTTCAATTTCAATTTTATATCATTTTCATAAACATCTCCAAGTAAAAATATTCTTGGATCTTTTGGTATCTTTATCTTCATAATTTTCCCTAATAATAAACTCAGTTCATTCCAAAACCTTTCCACTTCTTCACAAGACCACACTGAATGCAAAAAAAAAGTCCCCATTTCTTTTGCACATCTGCAATTTATTGAGGAAAGCACAAGCAGGCAAGACAAAGGACGTGCAGTGGATGTTGCATATTTGGACTTTCAGAAGGTCTTAGACAAGGTGCCGCACATGAGGCTGCTTCACAAAGTGAAAGCCCATGGAATTACAGGAGAAATACCAGCATGGGTAGGGCATTGGCTGATCAGCAGGAAACAGAGTGGGAATAAAGGGGGCATATTTTGGTTGGCTACCAGTTACTAGTGGTCTTCCGCAGGGGTCAGTGTTGGGACACTTCATTTTATGTTGTCTGTTAATAATTTGGATGTCAGAATAAATGGCTTTGTAGATAAGCTTGCATATAAGACAAAGATAGTAAGGAGGAAAAAGAGAAGGTGCAGAAAGATATAGATAGATAAAGAGAATGGGAAAAGTGGCAAATAAAATACAATGTTGGAAAGTATACAGTCTTGAACTTTGGTCAAAGGGCAGACCATTATGTAGATGGGGAGAAAAATCAAAACACAGAGGCACAAAGGAGCTTGGGAGTTCTCATGCAGGTCACCAAAAAGGTTAACATCCAGGTTGAGTTGATGGTAAAGAAGGTGAATGCAATATTGGCATTCATATCTAGAAGAATAGGATATAAGAGCAGGGATGTGATGTGGAGGCTTCTTATGCTCCGATGAGGCCCCACCAGGAGTATGGGCTAGAGTATTGGACTTTTTATTTAAGAAAGGATGTGCTGGCATTGGACAGAGTTCAGAGAAGATTTTCAGAGAATGATTCCTGGAATGAAGAGATTAGCATTTGAGGAATATTTGACCTCTTGGATTTTCCTCCTTGGAGTTTTGAAGAATGAGCAGGACCTCATAGAAGCATTTTGCATTTTTAAAGGCTTGGGCAGAGTAGATGTAGCAAAGTTGTTTATTATGGTTGAGGAGTCAAGGACACGAGGGCACAAATTCAGGACTGAAGGTGCCCATTTAACTCAGAGATGAGGATTTTTTTTAGCTAGAGTGCGGGGACCATGTTGCCATGGTCAGCTGTAGAGGTCAGATCATTGAGTGTATTTAAGGCAGAGTTAGATAGGTATCTGAATAGTCAAGGTGTCACTTTTCCCATTCTCTTTATCTATCTATATCTTTATGGGGAGAAGGCATGGGAGTGGGAGAATGGATCAACTTTGATGGGCTAAATGTCCTATTTCTGTTCCTTTTGCTGGTGGTCTTATGATCTTACAGTCCACCAAGAAGGCCTTAATATGCAAGCTCCTGATATACGGATTCCCAGGAATTCGAATGCACCAATTCTCTCAACTTCAATGTGAACAGGTTCATAATCCCTCAGCCTCCTCTTCCTAAAATGAACAATAATCTCTGTGATCTTGGTGACGTTGAGAGAAAGATTTCTGCTCTGGCACCACCCAGATTCTCGATGTCCACTCTGCCTTTTGACTCATTTCTATCTTTATTGGGCTAACAATTATGGTGTTATCAATGAATTTATAGATTACCTTGAAAATGAACTTGGCTATTCAGTTAGAGAATGTACAGAGAATAGTACAGGGGATTAAGCCTTGGAGTGCACCTGTGTTGATGATCAGTGTGGAGGAGGTACAGGCAGATGTTTCCCTGAAAGTAGCAAAACAGGTGCGCAGGGTGGGGAGAAGGGATTTGGCATGCATGCCTTCATTGATCATGGCACTGAACAATTGGAGTTGTGACTTCATGTTACACTGTATTTTCTTTCTTCTTTGGCTTGGCTTCGCGGACGAAGATTTATGGAGGGGGTAAAAGTCCATGTCTGCTGCAGGCTCGTTTGTGGCTGACAAGTCCGATGCGGGACAGGCAGACACGGTTGCAGCGGCTGCAGGGGAAAATTGGTTGGTTGGGGTTGGGTGTTGGGTTTTTCCTCCTTTGCCTTTTGTCAGTGAGGTGGGCTCTGCGGTCTTCTTCAAAGGAGGTTGCTGCCCGCCAAACTGTGAGGCGCCAAGATGCACGGTTTGAGGCGATATCACCCCACTGGCGGTGGTCAATGTGGCAGGCACCAAGAGATTTCTTTAGGCAGTCCTTGTACCTTTTCTTTGGTGCACCTCTGTCACGGTGGCCAGTGGAGAACTCGCCATATAACACGATCTTGGGAAGGCGATGGTCCTCCACTCTGGCGACGTGACCCACCCAGCGCAGCTGGATCTTCAGCAGCGTGGACTCGATGCTGTCGACCTCTGCCATCTCGAGTACTTCGACGTTAGGGATGAAAGCGCTCCAATGGATGTTGAGGATGGAGCGGAGACAACGCTGGTGGAAGCGTTCTAGGAGCCGTAGGTGATGCTGGTAGAGGACCCATGATTCGGAGCCGAACAGGAGTGTGGGTATGACAGCGGCTCTGTATACGCTTATCTTTGTGAGGTTTTTCAGTTGGTTGTTTTTCCAGACTCTTTTGTGTAGTCTTCCAAAGGCGCTATTTGCCTTGGCGCGTCTGTTGTCTATCTCATTGTCGATCCGTGCATCTGATAAAATGGTGCAGCCGAGATAGGTAAACTGGTTGACCGTTTTGAGTTTTGTGTGCCCGATGGAGATGTGGGGGGGGCTGGTAGTCATGGTGGGGAGCTGGCTGATGGAGGACCTCAGTTTTCTTCAGGCTGACTTCCAGGCCAAACATTTTGGCAGTTTCCGCAAAGCAGGACGTCAAGCGCTGAAGAGCTGGCTCTGAATGGGCAACTAAAGCAGCATCGTCTGCAAAGAGTAGTTCACGGACAAGTTTCTCTTGTGTCTTGGTGTGAGCTTGCAGGCACCTCAGATTGAAGAGACTGCCATCCGTGCGGTACCGGATGTAAACAGCGTCTTCCTCAACATGATTATCCAACTGCACGAAAACCAACAAGGTCGGGTCAGATACAGCAATGAGCTCTCTGAACCCTTCTCCATTAACAATGGCGTGAAGCAAGGCTGTGGTCTCGCACCAACCCTCTTTTCAATCTTCTTCAGCATGATGCTGAACCAAGCCATGAAAGACCCCAACAATTACACTGTATAATACATGGATAAGCCACATTTAGTGTATTGTGCAGAGTCCTGGATGTGAAGCGAGAAAAAAAATGTCTTTAAATCGAAAAGAGTTTGTCACATTTGTGGCCCGAAATGTGAAGTTAATAAAATATTAAACACAAGTTTTATCAGGTAAACTTCTCAGTGGCTTTATTTTCCCGTTTCCTTTGTTCTCCTGCTTGTGTTCTTATATCTCTCTCATACCACGTGACTTCCAGTACATCTCATACATATTCATTGTCATGACATCCCTCCTTTAATCAGAAATAAACTTTACCTTCACTTACCAATATCCCTCGGAAACATACAAACATCGTAACTAATGGTAATACTATAACTCAACTACATAAAATTTACTTCCTACAGCACTCATACATGCACTTTATGATATAAGATTAAAATACTGTCCCAAAGTTCTTATTAAAACTATGGCACAAAGTCTTCGTATCGTTTGGGCACTTTCCGGTTTCGTTTCGGCCTGCCTGCGATATTGTCGTCGCTTCTCGGTTGTTCACTCTCAGCGTCGGAAATACTGCTCACCACAGCTTCGGGTGTTTCTGGCGCTCTAGTCGCTTCATCAGGAGTGCTGGTAACTGCCTCTGGAACATCATCAGGTCTCTCAGTTTCAGCATCTCGTATTGACCTTTCAACCTCTTCGCTCGATGATTCTCTGGACTGGTACCTTTTTACACCTGATACATTTCTCTTATACAGAACTCCAGTTGGAGACTTGACTGTCACCATACTGCCACTTCTGGATACGAGAGTATAGGGTTGATGGTAATAAGGTGTGTCTAGCTTACCACCAGTTTCATGCCTCACTAGAACATTATCTCCTGGCATGATGTCTGAGTACTTGGCTCCACGTTTCGAATCTGTGTACAGCTTTGCTGCACCTTTCTTTTCAGCATCGTGGTCCCTCATCTCCTGGTCATCTCGGATTTCCTTTATTTCTGGCATTTTTGTGCGGATGTTTCTCCCAAAAAATGCTTCTGCAGGACTTTTTCCAGTGGTTGCATGAGGCGTTGCTCGATAGACAGCCACATAAGATAGCAATGCTTCTCGCCAATTTTGTCCTTCTGCGTGTGCAATCCTCAATCGTTTTTCAATGGACTGATTTTGTCTCTCTACTTCTCCGTTGGCTTGCGGCCATTTCGGAGTTACTTTATGATGGTGGATACCTGTGGTCCTCATGTATTCCGCAAATGTCTCTGAAATGAATTGTGGACCATTGTCAGATTATAATGTAACAGGTAATCCATATCTTGCGAATATCTCTGCTAATGCTTGTATTGTTTTTTCAGTGGTTGTGGACTTCAACACCACGTACTCATAGTATATGCTGTAGTAATCTATCACTACCATAATTGATTCACCCGTCGGTAAAGGTCCAAGAAAATCAACAGCTACGTCGATCCATGGTCCTGTCGGGAGTTGCGTACTCCGGATCAGTTCTGGCGGATTACTCCTACTTGTGATTTGACATCCGTGACAAGTTTTAACAAATTTCTCTGCGTCTTTATCACAACCTGGCCACCATATCTTGGTCCTGAGGTTATGCTTGGTACCAACAATACCTAGGTGTCCTTCATGCGCTAAGGATACGATCCTCGGTCTCAATCTTTGCGGTATCACCAATCTGAAACCTCTTAATACACACTGTCCGATGCAACAAAGTTCATCTATAATGGGAATGTAAGCCTTGTGAGTACACTTGTCCCATTGTCCACTCTGTATACATTCTCTTACTTCCATGAGTTCTGGATCACGTTCGGATTCTCTCTCGACTTCCTTCGTAGTCACAGCTTTCGGTGTCGCCTGAATAGCTACGAAGCGTACAAAGCTCTCTGTTTCTGTTCCCAATTCTGACTTGGATTGTGGACCACTATCCTTCACCAATCTGGACAGCGGATCAGCAATGTTTGCTTTCCCTGCAATGTGGATTACTTTATGTTTGTAGGGTTGTAGTCTGAGTACCCATCTCTCTATTCTGGCACATGGTTTGGATCTAGGTGCATAGATCACCTCTAATGGCTTATGATCTGTGATGAGTTCAAATTCAATGCCGTATAAATATGCATGGAACCTCTCACAGGCCCATACAAGTCCGAGTGCTTCTTTCTCTGTCTGAGAGTATCTTCTTTCCACATCTGATAACGATCTGCTGGCATAGGCAATGATTCTTGGTCCTCCATCATGCATCTGGACCAACACAGCTCCTAAACCAACCGGGCTGGCATTCGCTATGACTTTGGTTGATGCCGCCGGATCGTAATATCCAAGAGTTTTTGCATCTGTCAGGCTTTGCTTCAGCGTTGTGAATGCTTTCTTCTGCTCAGATCCAAAATGAAATGGTACACCTTTCCTGGTTAGTTTCCTTAGTGGTTCTGCCACTGTAGCGAAATTAGGAATGAACTTTGCACAAAAATTGACCAGTCCCAGGAAACTCCTCACCTCTGTTGCGTTCTGAGGTGCACGTGCCTCTTCAATAGCTTTCACCTTGGCCTCTGCAGGGTTTAGTCCTTCCCGTGTAAGTCTGTGTCCCATGAAGTCCATTTCTGACACACCGAACTGGCACTTGTTTCCATCCACGGTAAGGCCTGCCTCCTGTAGTCTAGATAGTACACGCCTCAACCGTTTGTCATGCTCTTCCTTCGTTGGTGCATGGACTATGATGTCGTCAGAAATGTTGGCAACTCCAGGAATGCCTTGAATCACTCGATGGAGTTCATACTGTTAGATCTCCGAAGCTGCATTAATTCCAAATGATAGTCTCTTGTAACGATACAATCCACAGTGAGTCACTAATGTTGTCACATCTCGGGAACCTGGATCCAGCTCTAATTGATAATAGCTCCATTTCAGATCAATTTTTGAGAATACCTTGCTGGTAGTTAGTTCTTGAAGTATTTCCTCCACTGTTGATATAGGGTGTCATTCTCTAATTATAGCTTCATTGGCCATTCTCATGTCAACACATAGTCTTATGTCACCCTTTGGTTTGGGCACAATCACTACTGGGCTGACCCATTGTGTCGAATGTTCCACAGGTTCAATAATGTCTTGTTCGATCAATTCTTTAATTTTGGCTTCGACTTTCCCACGAAGTCCAAACGGAGTTCGGCGCATTGGTTGTGCCTTGGGTTTGACCGTTTCATCTACCGCTAGCTTCAATTGTCGACCTTTCAGCTTTCCTACTCCTTGGAAGACTGCGGGGAATTCTTGCTTCATATCCTCATATGACTGAATTGAATTGACACAAGCTCCAATATGAAGTATTGCCAGGTCTTGCGCTGTGCTTCTACTCAGCAATGGTTCTCCCCTCTCTTCTATGACCATAAACTCTGCTTCGGTGTACTTATCTCCAGCTTCAACAGTTGCAGTAAAACATCCAATGGTCTGCAATGGCTTGGTTGCTGTGTATGGATATAGTTTCTTGGAACACTTCTTTGAGGTACAGATGATCTTTTTCCTTTTCAACTTCTCCCATAAATGTCGATCAATCACATTACTGACACTGTCTGAGTCTACAATGACCTGAACTGTCACTCCACCAATGATCACTGGGAACTTCTCATGAGGTACTTCATTCAACGTAAATTGGTAACAACTCTGTTCCTCCTGGGTATCATCATCGTCACCGTCTATCTGGCGAATGGTATCTTTCTTTCCAGGATACTTTACTTTCCCCCAGGCTTTGCCTTTGGAAGTTGTACTCTTCCTCTTCTGGTCTGCATTGGACTTGCTTTTGCACTTCTTTGCAAAGTGGTCCTTACCTCCACACTTTCTGCAAACTTTGCCTTTGGCCGGGCAATATGGGTCTTTTCCAAAGTGACCTCGGTTTCCACATCGATAACACTCCACGTCCTGTGTCGATGTATATCTTGGCTGATTATGGCGATGTGAGAGCCTCTTAATTTGCTGGCTTGAGTTGTCTTTCAGGGTCATGGATGAAATTGCCCTTCAACAGCCTCTAATGCAGCAGCAATGGTTAAAGCATCGGTGAGTTCCAACTCACTCCCTCTTTCCAGTAGATGTCTTCTGAGTTTATCTGATCTGCAGTGCTGTACGACTTGATCCAATAATTGGTTGTCCAAATCAGCTGGCATGTAATTGCATCCAACAGCTAGCTGGCGTAGTCTCGTCACGTACTGAGCAATTGTCTGGCCATCTTCTTGTCTCGTTCTCCGAAACAAATGGCGTTGAAATGTAGCATTCGGTGTCACTACATAGTGTGCATTTAATGCATCTACCGCTTTCCGGTACTCATCCTTTCTTCCAGTATTCAAAAGTGTCTTAAATGTTTCCCGAACAGCGGGTCCCACAGTGAAAAGAAGCAACGCCCTTCTCTGCGCTTTTTGTTCAACTGTACCGGTATCTAGAAATAGGCCACGACTGTCGGCATAGGATTCAAATTCTTCCAGCCATGCCTTCCACTTCACACTTACAGTGCTTGCATCACCCGTTGGGTCAAAATGAGCAATTCCACTATGTGTTAGAAAGTCACTCTCTGCCCCAGCCATGAGGAAATATTCCAGCCCCAAAAGTACTGAGTCAAAGAGAAAATTCTTATCACCTTGAAGTTCTCTGTAATACTCTGTAATCTTGTTTAGTCTTTAATTTTCTTCAAGCTTCTTTCATCCTCGTCGCCAATGTCACATTTGTGGCCCGAAATGTGAAGTTAATAAAACATTAAACACAAGTTTTATCAGGTAAACTTCTCAGTGGCTTTATTTTCCCGTTTCCTTTGTTCTCCTGCTTGTGTTCTTATATCTCTCTCATACCACGTGACTTCCGGTACATCACATACATACTCATTATCATGACAGAGTTCAGAAAAGATTTATGATAATGTTTCTGGGAAAGGAGCACTTCAATTATAAGAAGAGATTGGATAAGATGGAACATAGGAGATTGAGGGATGATCTTATAGAGGTAGATAAAATCATGGAGGCATATATATTTTTATGGAGGGGGGAGCATAGATAAGGCAAATGGTGATTACTTTTTTTCCCCTCATAAGGAAGTCTAAAGCTAGAAGACATAAGGTGGCTGGGGGAAAAATTTAAAAGGAACCTGAATGGCAACTTTCACACAGAGGGTGGTTGATTCATGGAACAAGCTGCAACGGAAGCAGTGGAAGCTGGCACATTTTGATAGATACATGGACAGGGAAGGTTCAGAGTGATTTGGGCCAAAGGCAGACAAATAGAACCAGCTTTGGAGGACAACTTGGCTCTCATGGATGAGTTGGGCTAAAGGGGATATTTCTATGCCCTCAATGTTTAAAATAACCTTCATGTGGATCCTTCTGCTCCTCTGTTTCCTCCGTTGATTTTAGAAGTGGGGCTAGTTTTGATGAAAAAAACATTATTTGATTGTCCTTAAAATCAATTGGGCCTAATCTGCTCAACCTCTCCCTATTGCTCAGGCCTCTGAGTCCTGGCAACAATCCTCGTAAATCTTCTCTGCATCCTCTCCAGTTTGACAACATCTTTCTTGTAGCACAGTCATCAAAACTGAACACAGCTCTGGACAGGGGGCCTCACCAACATCTTATAAAACTACAACGCGACCTCGCAACTTCAATATTTAATACTGATCCAAAAGCTTTTTGAACCAAGTATGATGCCACTTTCATCATATTCCAAAATCCATCTGCTCTGCAACATTTCTTGAGTAGGTCTAACCCATGTTAGACCTCCCAAAATGCAATGGCTCATATTTCTTGTATTAAATTTTGTCAAACTAATCAACATCCTGCTGCAATCTTTGGCAAATCTTTACTATATACAATACCTTTTTGTACATTTTTGTCAGCATTTCTGATTTTGTTACAGATTCCAGCATCTGCAATCTTCTTTCCCTTTTGTAAATCTGCAGGCCCATTTTTTAACTGCATAATCTTACTGCAGCTCAAAATGCTTCACAGATTTACAAATTGCAATTTCATTACTTCTGTTTTGATCCTTCTTAATCATATTTTGATTTTTCAAGTGCCTGGTCCCACACATATAATAGATTTCATCTTCCCTCACATTGGCATTAGGCTAACTGGTGCACCATTCAATTTTCCTCTCCCAGTCTTTCTTAATTAATGGGGATGCATTTGTTCATTTTCAATCTAAAGGAACATTTTATAATCTATGGAAGTTTTGAACAAATTAATTACAATGCTCATAGAGCTCTCTTTACTTTCCCAGGGTTTAAGTTACCATCCAGTAACTTTATCTTGCTTTAAAAGTGAGGTGAAGAAATAGAAAGAATGACAGGGAATTATACAGAGAAAGAAAAAGATAAACAAACAGAAATAGATAAAGAGATCAAACTGAGAAGCACAGAATAAGCTAATAACATGCAAAAAGCAGTTGCACTGACATTACTGCTGGGCAGGGATAGAAAAAGAGAAACAAATACAGAGCGAGGAAAAGGTGGAGGGAGAAAGGGAAAATGCACAAGTAAAAAAAAAGAAAGAATATTAAACAAATATTCAAAATGTGACACATACATGCACATGCATAAATCTCTCTCTCTCACACACACACATACATGTATGCACACACACACGCACACACGCATGCACGTACTTATGCGTGCACGCTCACACATGCGCGCGCGCACGAAAACAAGGGATGAAGAAATTTTAAAGAAAGCCAAGAAACACCCACAGGAGAGAAACGAAGAGACAGAAATTGAAAGAAGGGAAAAATAAAAAAAGAGAGTGAGAAAAACAAATCGAAAAATGTGGGACATAATGGAAAGAGAAAGAATGAAGAAAACTGAGCAACAGAGGGTAATGGATGATTAAGAGATAAACAGTGGGAAAGGGAGGAAGATGAGACTGGGATGAAGTAGATATTGTGGAAAATAGTGTGCGAGACAGATATACAGAATGGGTGGATTGAAAGATCACATTATCATATTTTCATATTTCATTTATGTCATATAAGCAAGACACTTGGCCAATTGAGTCTATGCAATTATTTGAGCAATTTCATCACATGTATTCCTCATTTATTTGTGGTGAGCCCACACTGAGAATATTGTGAGCAGTTCTGGTCACTCAGCAACAGGAAAAATATCAAATAAGAAAGAAAGAGTGCAGAGATTTACTAAGATGTTGCCAGGTCTTCAGGAGTTGTTAATGGGAAAGATAAAACAGGTTAGGTCTATACTCCTTGGAACGAACAATATGAGGGGAGACTTGATAAATGTTAATAAGATTATGAGGGGTATAGACAGAGTAGATGTGAGTAGGATGTTTCCACTTAGATTTGGGGAGATAAATACATGAGGTCTTAGCTTTAGGATGAAAGGGGAGGGATATAAGGGGAACATTAGGGGAAAGTTTTTTATTCCATGGTAGGAGTGTGGGATGAGCTGCCATCTGATATAGTGAATGCAGATTCAATCTTGAATTTTAAAAATAAATTGGATAAATACATGGATAGAAGAGAGTCATGCAATGAGAGCAGGTCAGTGGGACAAGCTAGTTTTATTGGTTGGCACAGACCATGAGGGTCAAGTGGCTTGTTTTTCTTCTGTGGTTTTAGGTTCTATACTCTATTCTTTATGACATGCCCATCAACTCCTCCAATCCTACTACCATTCACTTGCACTTAGGAAAATTTACGGTGGCAAATTAACCCATCAGCCATCATGTCTGGAATATGGGAGGAAACTAGAGCCCCTGGAGGAAAATGACATAGTCAAAGCGAGACATGTAAACCAAATGGACCTGGGATCAAGTTGGAATCCAGGTCCCTGAAGCAGTAGAGGGCTAGAAGGAGAGAAATAAAGAAAGAGAGAAAAGTTTTGCAGTATATATACAGTGTGAGGCAGAGAAAATAGGAACACAGAAAAAGAGAGTGAATACAAACAAAGAATACGCAGAAAGGAAATGTGGTTTGGGGCAGCATGGTTTGTGTGGTGGTTAGCACATTGCTTTTACAGCAGCAGAGAATCGGGTTAAAATTCAGTGCTGAATATAAGGAGTTTGTAAATTCTCCCTGTGTCTGCGTGGGTTTCCTCCGGGTGCTCTGATTTCCTCCCACATTCCAAAGATGCATGGGGTTAGTAGGTTAATTGGTCACATGGGTGTATTTGGGCAACGTTGGCTCATGGGCCGGAAGGGCCTGTTACCATGCTGTAGCTCTAAATAAAATTAATGTGGAAAGAAAGAGTTCAAGAGCAGGGGATATAGTGAGATGGATTCAGAGAGAAAGAAAGGAATATGTTAAGTGGAGCAAACACAGATACAGATAAAATGAACAGGGCATGTAATGAAGGGAGAAAGCACAAAAGAGAGTGGGAGAAAAAAGAATGCGCAGTGCGTTGTGTTGATTCAGTAGTTAATCTGGCTTTCTGCTGAAGTCATCTTGCTTGAAAAATATTTAAATTTGCTTCTCTATTTAGTTAAAAACAATTAATTTTTAAAATCTCTGAAATCCAAAATTTATATTACAGTATTAAATGCCAGAAAAAAAAAATCAGGTCAAAATTTCTCATATACTGTACTCCAAATCAAAATTTATTAACTTTGTCAGGTATCAGAAAAAAATGGACACCTAAATTAAAAGATGGGGGAAAGGGGAGGAGGATTTAGGGGAGGAGCACAGGCTAACAGATAAGGGGTAATAGGTAGATACAGGGGTGGGAGGGTAGAAGAGAAATAAGTTAGGAAGTGATGGGGTGTGGGCAGAGGACTAAGAATGGAAGCTCTCTCATAAGAGAAGGGGGTGGGGATCTGGAGGAAAGGAGATAAAGAGGTGAAGAAAGGGAGAGACTGTGGATGTGGTGGGGGGGGGGGGGTGGTTAATGTAAATTGGAGAAGTTGATATTGAAACTGTCTGGTTGGTGACTACCGAGATGTAATATAAGGTTCTTTCTCCAGTTTGCGGGTGACCTTGATTTGGCAGTGTATGAGGCCGTAGACAGGTATGCCACCATGGCAATGGTATGTGGAATTACAAAAGGATGGCTACTGGGAGGTCCTTGCTGTTGCAGTGGACAGAGAAAAAAGGCGCTCATTGAAATGATCTCTCAGTCTCCATCCAATCTTCCCGATGTAGAGATGGCTGCAACAGGAGCACCAGAAATTCACTGGCGAAGTGTTGCTTGTCTTGGAAGGACTGTTTGGGGCCCCAAATAGTAGTGAGGGAATAGGTGTGAGTGTAAGCGCAGCACTTCATGTGGTCACAAGGATAGGTACCAAGGTGGGGGCGAGGGGGAATTTGTGGGAAGGAATGAATGGATGAGGGAGTCCAAGAGGGAGCTGTTCCTGTGGAAAATGAAGAAGGGATGCGAAGGGAAGAAGTGTCTGGTAGTGAGATCCCATTGCAGGTGGTGGAAATTACAGAGAATAATGACAAGGAGAATCCTGCCATGTTACATCTCAAGGGGAAGAGTGGGTGTGGTGGAGAAGGGGCCATAGCAGATGTGTGTGAAATAGAGGACATATGATGAGGGTTGAGTTAATGGCAGTAGAGGGGAAGTCATACTTTTTGAAGAATGAGGACATTTCAAATCTCCTAGCATGGAAACCCTCATCTCATTGATCTATTGCTATTGTCAGAAATGATTATTGAGGAAATAATTAATGCTATGATTTACCAAAGAACTATTAGGGCTTTCTTATAAGAACATATTAGTTAATTCTAAGAACAAAATTATTGCATACTGTTTGGCTTTGTGATCGATTGCAACAGTTTTGGAAAGGTATTCAATCTGTTTTTAACAGTTTATATAATATCCATCTTGTATTAGATCCTGATATATTTTTATTAGGGAACATGCAATCATTAATTGATTTAGGTTTAGAGGATTATCAGATTTCATTTATTTATTTAGCTTTAGTTGTGGCTAAGAAATGTATAGCACTTACTTGGAAAGATAGAAATATACTAACTTTAGATAAGTGGTATTTGGAAATGAAATTTTGTTTGACTATGGAAAGGATATCTTTTTCAATTCAGGATAAGATGTCTTTTTATAAGTTAAAGTGGACTCCGTTTGCTAATTATATGCATTTAAGTTTGATTTAAATATATGTTTAAATGTGATATTTTAGTATTGACAATTTTTTTTGTTGTTGTTAGAATTTTTTTAGGTTAAGTTTTATCTCTTTTTTGTAAGTGGGTATTTTTTTTCATATATAATATTGTCAATTTTATTAACTCTTCACTCTTTATTTTGGGGGGAAGGTTGGACTAATTTTAAGTTAGACTATTAATATTGTGTTACAATTAACGGGGGGGGTTATTTTGTGTAGTTTTCTGATGTAATATTGTAATCATACCTTTTAATTTTTTTTCTATTTTTCTTTAAATGTAATTCTTTATTGTATTCATGTTATAAAATTTTAAATAAAGTCTTCAAAAAAAAAAGAACAAAATTAGTTAAGGATGGATGTTCCTGTTAACCTGCATTTTAAATCTGTGCTTGATTTTGGAATCCAGTACTTTTCTGCTCCGAATATGTTCTTGGATATCTAATGGGTGGGGGGGGGGGGGGAGAAGGAAAGGCAACACAAAATTCTTTGTTCAAAATAATATAATATACTGTATATTTTGGCATATGTCGACCGGCAGATAGGTCGACCCCCCCCCACCCCCACAACCATTTTAGCCTCATTTTGATAGTTTCATATTATATCTTATGTACGTCGACCCCCATTGTTCAGGTTGTCCAGGCCTCCGAGGAACAACCCAAAAATTTTTAAACACCCCATTTGCAAGTAAATTAAGTATTAAAATAAATCTTGGCCTACCAAGCAGCAGCAGCAACAGCCCACGAAGCTGGAGCAGCGACATCATGCTCCCAGTGTTAGTAGGAACCTCGGCCTACTAGGCAGGAGTGATAACGATAACCTCAGGGTCCCAGGTAGGAGTGGTTAAGATGGCACCCTTCAGTGGGGAAGTGCCAGGGAGTGGCAACGCTGGCGGTGGGGAGTTGCTTCCAGCATCGACTTATACGACAAATCGACGTCAATCTGTATTTTTTCAGTGAATTTAAGGTCTCAAAAGTAAATCAGGGGTATAAGTCGACCCCCCCACCCCCCGAGAAATATTTTAGGGTTTCATAACTCAAATTATATGCCAAAATATATGGTATTTGTTCTTGTTTTCAAGCTGCCTGCCTGTTCAATTTGCCACTGCATGAATATTGAGGTAACTTAGTCTTCAAGTCTTGTATGTATCCTGGATATCATTAATTTTAATTTAGAAATACAACACAGTGAAAGGCCCTTCCACCCATGAGTTTATGCTGCCCAAATACACCAATTAACTGACAAACTGCATACGTCTTTGGAGGGTGGGAGGAAACTGTAGCACTTGGAGGAAACCCTCACAGACATGGGGAGAATGTACAAACTCCTTACAGACAGGGCCAAATTCAAACTCAGGTCTCTGGCACAGTAATAGCATTGCACTAACCATTATGCTTATCACACCACCCTATATTTCAGAATGGCTGGCTCTGAATGAATGGGCCTAAAGAAATCTCTTGGTGCCTGTCACATTGGCCACCGCCAGTGGTCTGATATCGCCTCAAACTGTGCATCTTGCGCCTCACAGTTCGGCGGGCAGCAACCTCCTTTGAAGAAGACCGCAGAGCCCACCTCACTGACAAAAGACAAAGGAGGAAAAACCCAACACCCAACCCCAACCAACCAATTTTCCCCTGCAACCGCTGCAACCGTGTCTGCCTGTCCCGCATCGGACTTGTCAGCCACAAACGAGCCTGCAGCTGACGTGGACATTACCCCTCCATAAATCTTCTTCCGCGAAGCCAAGGCAAAGATATTTCAGAACATCAGAGGGGATGCAGAGAGGATCACAGGAGTCTCCCTTGCACCCCCCACTTCCCCCTCCATCGACATGATCTACTGGGATTGTTATCTGAAGAGGATGCACAAAATCATTGAGGACTCTTTCCACCCTGCACACAGCATCTTTCAGCTGCTCCCATTGGGGAAGAGATACAGGAGTACCAGACCCAACACCACCAGGCTGAGGAACAGCTTCTTCTCACGGGCAATGAGAATGTTGAATGACTAAAGGATCTGCTCCCACTAACCATGCGAGATTCTCATTTGTACAAAACAATATCTATTTATTTTAGAGATAAAATACTTGTCCTGCATATGTATTTTTTGTCTGTAGGTGTGTTATGTTTTGCACTGAGGACCAGAGAATGTTGTTTTGTTGGGTTGTACTTGTTCAGAAAGATGACAATAAATTTGATTCGACTTGACCGCAGAATGGAAATAATTGAAACACGATGAAACAGTATTGATCCCATCAAGATCCAATCTAGAAGCATTCTGCAATCATGTTCCATCCTCTGCTCACTTACTTTAACAGAGCGATACATACAGCTGTGCTAGTGTTATGTGGGATTTTTGTAATACAAACCCTGTTGAGCAGATGTCAGTGGCACTTGTCCCCTT
Organism: Narcine bancroftii; assembly: GCF_036971445.1. Taxonomy (NCBI): domain Eukaryota; kingdom Metazoa; phylum Chordata; class Chondrichthyes; order Torpediniformes; family Narcinidae; genus Narcine; species Narcine bancroftii. The sequence continues at coordinate 45,693,816 of NC_091472.1, read as the reverse complement.
ACAGAGCGACAAAGGGCTGGGATAGCTGTCTGTCAGCAATGTAAAACTTCTAGAGCAAGGAACCGACTAAATGTACGCCCATCCACCTTCACTGCTATTTGCAGCACTGATAGATGCTCTCACAGAACTTAGAGAAATAAAACCAGTTGACATATATTGCATTGGTGAGGTGATGTTACAGAGAGAGGAAAAGGTGATGTTAACCAGATGCTAATGTAATAGTTTGCACTCTTAGGAATTCTGGCACCCAGCAAAAGGTCTGTGTCTGTTAAGCTAATACTTCTTTTGTCCGAGGGAAATGTTTTATTCCCTAAAGGTACAGAAGTTGTTAGTGGCTAAAAAATGATTTTATGCCACAGTGATAGTGAGCCACGAGAATATATCTCTCTGTGCTCCAATGCATTCAGAAGTATGGTAATTCTGAGATGGAAAGGATTTTGTTTTGAATGGGATATCCTACATATCTTAATAGGCCTTCCTATTCAGATCTGCAGGACATTAAAACCTTTAAAGTATTTCCCACATTGAAACTTCGTCTGCAAGCGAGAATACAATTGGAAGTAAAACAAAGATCAGAATTATTATTAATAGTTAAAGGAGTTACATCTCTGTAAATGTATATGTCATGTATTTGGACTTCCTGAAGGCATTTGAAAGGCATAACTAAAAGGTTGGTGCACAAAATAAAAGTTCATGGTACTGGAGGAGGAATATTAGCATGGAGGGAATGCTGATCATCACATAGAAGACCGAGTCAGAATAAATTCTCTTTTTCAGACTGGAAGGTGTAACTAATGGACTAGTTGTTGATCCTCACTAATTTAAAACTTATTTTCATAACTTGGAGGAGGGGACAGAGAGAAAATAGACGGGAAGGAATGTTGTGATAAGAATATTTGGACTTTGCAGTGAATTGCAAATAGAGTTCAAGGTGGCAAAGTGTGACATGTAATTTTGAAAGAGGATTCTTATGGCAGACTACTAACTCAATGGCAAGATGTTGCAAATGGAGTTTGGATTTCTGCTTGATAATGTTAATGAGTTCATCATCAGATGTACAATGTACATATACACTAAAATTCTCACTTCCTAAAGCTGAACCGGAACTTTGTTTTAAAAAAAAGCTATAATAGTAAACTTAATTGAATTAACAAGAGACAATAAATGCCAAAAATTTATAATAAATATTTACAGTTATCCTTGAGCAAAGAAGTGAATTACAAAAGTTGAGTCAGTAGATGCAGAAAGTGGTCAGAAAGGCAAACAGATTATTAGCCTTTATTGTAAGTCAATTTGAATGTAGAAATAAGGAGTATTGTTACAGTTGTAACAGTTTTCGTTCATTTAGTTCAGAAAAAAATATATACTGCCATGGTTAGCGTAGCAGTTAGCATAATGCTGTTAAAAGCGACTGGGACCGGGATTCGAATCTGCGCTGAGTGGAAGGAGTTTGAATGTTCTCCACATGTCTGCATGGGTTCCTCCAGGGGCACTGGTTTCCTCCCATTGTTCGAAATGTATCGGGGGTTTTAAGTCAATTGGGTGGCACAGGCTCATAGGCTGAAATGACCTTTTGCCGTGCTGTATGTCTAACTTTTCAAAAAATTTTAAAAGAGTTTAATTATGATACATCTTGAGATGAGAGGATTGTAACATCACAAGCAGCTCCGGGAACTATTGTTTGGAATTTAGAAGAATGAGAAGTGATTTTAATGCTGCAAATAAGACTTTAAAAGCAAACTATAAGGGAAATGGGGAAATGTTTTTATGACAGTAGAAAAGTTTCATGAGAGGACATCATTACAGGATTAGGATGAAGTTATTTAAAGTTGATTTCATTTCCCAGATGGTCGGGTATCTTCTGGAATTCTCTGCCATTGAGAATTGTGGCAACTAGAACATTTGTGGTATTTGAAGAGGAGGTAAATACAGGTAATTTCCAACTTATGCCCATATTGTGGACTGAAGGATCAGTCATATCTCGGAATGGACATATATTGGAATTGTTAATATTTGTTAAAAAAAAAGAAAAATTGTAAAATTTACACATATTATGTTGTATTTGACAAACTGTAACAAGGATACAGGACATATAAGAGCCAAAATGTGTGTACTTACCTTGTAAGTCGGTGTCCAGGGTTCAGTAGGCTGGGTGCAGCCATCTCAATTCTTGTGTGCAGGCGCAAGTTTTCAGTTGGTGCATGCACAGTGGGTTCACGTATTGGAGTTCGGTGGGCACATGCACGATAGTGAATTTGCGGGTTTAACTCTCTCGCATGCGCCCACTGAACTCCAATGTGTGAACTGCACATGCACCAACCAAAGACTCATGCATGTGCACAGGAATCAAGATTACTGCGCTCAGCCTATGGACCCACAGATGCTGACGAACAAGGTAAGTTCACACATTTTGGCTCTTACTTGCCCTGTATCCCTGTTATAGTTTGTCAAATGCAACATAATACATGTACATTTTATATTTTTTCTTTTTTTGTTTTGTTCTTTATGAAAAAAAAAGAGAAAAAAATAAAAAGAGAAAGGACCCCCCCTCCCCAGAGGACAAGAAAAAAAAGATAAAGAAGAGGTCATTCTCTGATATAATGTGACAAAATCATCTGTTTTCCAAAAACATTAATTCCATACAGATGAAATATTAAATGATTCATCCAGAGCTTACTTCTTTACTTAAGGGATAAATATCTTGACATAGACATCGCTAGGGACACTGGAGATAGTGGTATTGGAGACAGTAGGGGGGAATCATCAAAGATTAACCAATGTATATCTTAAATACAGGTTCCATATTTTTAAAAACATGTAACATTTTCTGAGGTTGTAAGTAATCTTCTCCAGGGGAACACAACTATGCATTTCTGACTCCCAACTGGTCAGACTCAATTGGGGATGAGATTTCCAAGTAATGGCTATGTATTTCCTGGCCACTGCTAAAGTGAGTTTAACAAATTTCAATTGAAATTTTGACAGCCTCATTTTAGGTCTTATATCTGCTAATTTCCTCAATAAAATCAATTCTGGCACTTGAGGATATCGAATTCCAGGAGATTGCCCAAATCTTCCCAGATGTATCTCGCTGGGTCTGTCGGATATATCAGGACATTGTCAGCAAATAGATTGATTTTATGTTCTTTCTGGTTAACCCTGAAGCCTTTTATGTCTGGATCTTGGTGGATAGATTCTGCTAACTGTTCAATAGCCAGGATGAAAAGGGTTGAAGATAATGGACAATCTTGTCTACTAGATCTGGTCAATGGGAACACTGTTGAGATTTGACCATTAGTGATTACTTTTGCTTTAGGCTCATGATATAACCCAATTAATAAATACCTCTTCTAATCCAAATTTTCCTAAAACTTTAAATAAATAGTCCCATTCCAGTCTATTGAAAGCTTTTTCCGCATCTAGGGCCAGAGTGATACTCAATTCATCCCTCGTGTATGCCAGATGAATAATACTGAGCAGTCTGCTGACATTGTCTGCAGACTATCTCTCCTATAGGCAAATATACTGTCAATCTATTTGCCAAAGCTTTAGCAATGATCTTATAGTCTAGATTCAATAATGATATGGACCTATAAGATGATGGTTTCAATGGATCCCTATCTTTTTTTGGAATCAATGTAATAATAGCTACTGAGAAGGACTCTGGGAGAAGATGTGTTGCCACTGCTTGATCTAGTACATCCATAAATAAATCTTTAAATTCTTTATAAAGTTTGGATGGGAACCTATCTTCTCCCAGGGATTTATTAACTTGCAAGGATAACAATGCTTCCCCTATCTCAACGTGATTAAAGGGAACATTTAAACCCCTCTGTTCTTCTACATTCAAATTTGGGATGTCCAATTGTGACAGAAAACTCTATTTTATTCAAATCCCCCACTGACTGAGATTCTTATAAGTTCATATAAAATTCTCCTAGCTCATGGTACCTTTGCTTAGATTTTGTTATCATCTTTTCCATTCTATACATATTTATTGTATGGTACTTAAGGTTCATTCTCATTAGTCTTCTATGTGTTTTCACAGAGCATCTTTGTTGAAGGTCCTTTTCTAAAATTTTGATCTCCTCTTCCAATTCATCCACCTCCCTCATATATTATTTTTTAATCCTAGAGGCATAACTAATAACCTCTTAAATATGCCCTTAACGTGTCCCAAAGTAAAAAAAAATTGTCCACAGTTGAGTCAGAGTTGGTCTCGCAGAAAATATTCATTTGATTCCAAATAAAATTACAAAAATCTGGCCTTTTCAACAGCAAAGTATTAAAGTACCAATATCAATAGTCAATACAATTGATAAAAGTCTCGCTTTGTATTTGATTCCTATGATCCTACTTTGCAATTGATCTGAAGTCAAAAGTAAATCTATCCTTGACTAGGAATCATATTGTCTTGAATAGAAGGAATAAGCCCTCTCCCCAGGAAGAAGCCTCCTCCATTAAATTCAGCACCCCCATTAGCCCCAGTACATCTTTAGCTGCTTTAGTTCTTTTATCTTTTCCTCCGATCTATCTAGAACTGGATCCAAACAACAGTTAAAATCTCTGCCCACCAGAATGTTTTAATGAGAGTCAGCTAATCTTAAAAAGTATGTATTCTAATAAACTTATCATCACCTGTAATGGGTGTAATAAGTTCATCAGGGTCCAGGGTTTCAAATATATCTGACAGTGGACTAGAATGTACCTACCTAACTTTCTTTATATTTTCTTAACAAATTTTCAGTCGTATATGCAGATGGATGAAAATCGCATAGGTCGCAAGTTGGGGAGTACCTGCACATTTTTGAAAGACTGGAGAGTCTTCAGGCTGGTGGCACAGGAGATGAGGCTGTGAGTAGATCAGCCAGATCAGAAACTACAGCACAGAAACAGGCCCTTTGGCCCATCTAGTCTGGGCTGAACTATGATTCCACCTTGTCCCATCAACCTGCACCCGGACCATAGTCAGCTATATTCCTCCCATCTATGTTCCTCTCCAAATTTATCTTAAATATTGAAATTGAACCTGCATTCATCACTTCATCCTGCAGTTCATTCCACACTCTGGTCACCCTCTGAGTGAAGAAGTTTTCCCTAATGTTCCCCTTAAACATGTGACCTTTCACACTTAACCCATTTCCTCCAGTTCTCGTCTCACACAATCTTAGTGGAAAAAGCCTCCTTACATTTACCCCATCTCTACCCTTCATGATTTTGCCTAGCTCTGCCAAATCTCCCTTTGTTTTCCTACTCTGAGGGAATAAAGTCCAAACCAATTCACGTTTCCCTGTAACTCTGCTCCTTGAGTCCTGGCAACATTCTTGTAAATTTTCTCTGCACTCTTTCAAGCAGGCTTAGAGGAATTGGAGTTAGAGGGGATCTGAGGAAGATTTTTTCAACCAAAGGGTGATTGAAGTCTGAAACACACTGCCTGAGAGGATGATGGAAGCACTTACTCTCACAATGTTTAAAGTGTCGAGTCAATGATTTGAACCAACTTGGCACTGAAGATTATTGATTATCATTATTGGAAAATGAGATTAGTGAGGATGGGTTGGCACAGGCCTGGTGGACCAAAGGGTCTTTCTCCTGTTGTATGACCTCATGACGTATTTAATGGTGCGCCCATCATTCATTCTGCGGAAATAATGAAAACAGTATTATGGTGTTGAATAGTTCAGAGATGATTGGCCTTGAGCATATTTTCTAGACTTGTTTTTATTTCAAAATATGGTTTATGCATAATAAATTTGCAGGAAATATATTTGGTAAATGTCTTTCTTTAAATTCATTGTACCAACGCATTCTCTTCTAGTGAATCAATGCCACTCATTTTTCCTCCTGAGAGAATACACCCATTAAGTGTTTGAAAGTTTGTTACACAGGACCCACCTCTAAATGTCTTGTGGCAGCAAGATCGGAGACTGTGCTCTTTCCCCACAAAAATACCTTTGTGGTAGCTTCACTGAATCATAAGATCAAAGTTTCATGAATGACAAATTAGTTAGTTCAATTAACCTAAAAATGTTTTGCCGCTTATTTTCATTTTTTAGGCAGCATCTGATGCCTCTCAAGTTAGGGTCCAACAATAGTCGATCAGCATTAGATACCGCTTTTCCATGGTCACAATGCTCTAGTGAAACCTTTCACTATATTTGTCATTGACTGCACCAAAATCAGTAGGGAAGAAGTTGGACTTCTGCAAATGCAGGAAACAGATTTTCAATGACATGTTGCCCTTCATGGTTTTGTATGGTTGAAGTGGGCTTAAAATATGACAGGAAATCACAAAAATATGTTACATCTTTTAAAAAAAAGCACGCAATAGGAAATTTTGAAGGCAATTTTCGTGATCAGTAGCCAAAATCCATAAAGTTCACCCAAAAATGTTCAGGAGGTAAAATCTTTGTTGTCCAATGTAAATAGATTTTAAAAAATAAAGGATACTGGAGCATTTAAGCACTGAGAGCAAAAGTCCATTGTTTTATGAACTCCTCTTTGGATTAATTTCATGCCATCATAGCCATCATAAACAAGACTTAACATTGTATCTCCATTTAAAAATAAATTTGAAATGATCTGTTACTAAAAACAGATATACATTTGAAAATACTTCTTTGTTAAGGCAGATTTTCTTCAGTGAAGAATTCTGAGTCTCAAAGAAAACTAATTAATATAATCTTTCCAAGATGGAAATTTAGCATCCCTGTCCATGAATTTGCACAGGGCACAAAAAAAAACAAATACTGTATCTGTAAAGTAGAAAATGTACGGAACAGCTTGAAAAACCCAGGTGAGTTTCACAAGGCAATTGATCAAAGATAATCAACCATTTATAATAGTGAAATTAAGAAAAGAAATAAATTAACTTTTCAATTGACCAAGTGAAGCACTGACATAAATATTCATTACTTTAAACCATATGGATTAAATTGCGATTTCCAATTATATATAGAAATAGGAAGCAGAGAGTAGAGAGAAGAAGCAAATAAAAATGTTTTTGACTAGTAGTCTAAATGATATCCTTATTATATCTTAAAAGTAGAAGAGGTTTGCTGAAGCCCTCAGAGAATTTATTTAGTTCTACGTTAGATGTGGTCATGTGAGATGCAAAATGATACTGGATAGACAATGGATTGTCATGGATAATTAATATAATTCAGAATGAATGCCTCAGTTCAGATCACTTTTGTACCTAAAGATATCCATAGCATATGGCTGAACCTATCATTATTCAATTTTGCACGTTAGATATCAGCTTTGTTCACAGTTCTGGTGCCATGTGGTATGTGGGTTATGTAGTGCAATTGTATATAGATTTCAAGCAAAGGGGAAATTTCAGATCATCAGAAAGTAGGTGATTATATGCCACGCTGCACAAAGATCATGGTCTGATAAACTGCATCTTTATAATAGTGGTGGGGTAGGAGAAGTGATGGGTGGACAGGGTGGGGGAGGGTGCTAAGATGGAATATAGGACAGGTTGAGTGAGAGGAGAAGTTTAGTAAATTTCTCAAAAGCTCTGAGAAATTCTCCAAGTGCCTATCTGGTGACTGGTTGGTTTTATCCAGATATTTTGTCTCTCTGGAACAGTGAGTTCAAAAAGTTGTTCTTAAAAACAGCTTCGCCCATTTAGAATAATGGGGTTGTTTTATCTTGTATAAAACTAGCAATTTTATGTTGGAGAGGAAACAAAAAAAGAGGCCTCTTAAGTGACGAGAGCAACTAGAAAGGGACTGTTTACGGATAAGAAAGTGTATAACATCAATAAAATCTGGATCATTATTTCCACATTGAGCTCCTCGTGACTTGACTTCTAAACCACAAATCTCAAGATCTGTTTTAGCATAATTATCCATAATTTAAGAGATCCCCAGTGAAGGTGACCAGTGAATGAACGATGAATTCCTCAACATTTTGTGAGGTAAGCAATTTCTAATGTGGCCTAGACAGAGAACAAGTGGATGGAGGGTAGCATTCCTGGTTATTGGAAGAAAGAATGGGAGGAAGTCAGAGGTGAATCTCCAGGCAGGGGCTTGCAGTAAAGAGGGGATCAGAGATCAGTCTATAGCCACGAATGTAAAGGAAAGAGAGGATCAGAAGATCAAAAACATGAGCTTGAAACCTGAGTTCAACAATCCATTGCCTCAAAGGCTTTTCATGTGCCCTAATCAGCCTGTTGTTGGAATCCCTGATACTGACTAATTTGCAAACTGCCAGAAGTGAAAAGTTGCAGGAACATCAAATCATGAAGGACCAAGCAGGTAACAAGAAGAAGAGATTGTAAAGATCTTAGGAGGTGATGTAAATATGTGTTTGAAATAAAATTAGACCCACTGAAATGCTGGAGGAACTCAGCCAATCTTTTCAGCATATAGGAAACAAAGATATATTGCTGACGTTTCAGGCCTGAGCCCTTCTTCAAGGAAAAATCAGAAAAAGGCAGAAGCAAGATACTGTATACCACAAAGTCTCAGAATTCAAACAATGGGGGACGAATCCAGACCAAAAAAATATGTTAATTGGATTTGATAAGGGACTGGGTAGAGTTTATCATGTCTGTGTTAAAGGAGACAGGCAATGGAGAGACTGGTGGTGGGGGGGGGGGGGGGGGGCAGTGGGGGGTGGGGGGAAGAAAGGGGTGAGTTTTTTTTTAACAAAAGTCAATAATATTAACATTATCCAGTTGGATGGTTCCCATTCGGAAGATGAGGTGTTGTTCCTCCCATTTACGGATGGTCTCAGTCTGGCAGTACATGAGACCATGGACAGACAGGTTGACAGGGATATTGGGATGGAGAATTGTAATGGGTGTCCGAGGTGCTCAACAAAGCCTGCATCCTGTCTCTCTGATCAGACAGTCAGTCCAGTTGGAGAATATGAACAACAAGAAATTGTGTTATGTTTATAATCCTTATCAGAACAAAGACTGGAAAATAAGATCCAAAAAATGGTATTTAAAACAATGAAATAATAACAGGGTAGGTAAAAACAGACTCCTTGCATTTGCTGTGGGGAGATGTAAAGCATATCTTCAAGTATCTTCAACTATACAACCAAATCACAGAGACTCTCCTTGTATCTTCTGTTAATTAAACCACAACAAAAACATTGTTTATATAAACTGTAAAGATAGCAAGACACTCTTCGGAATGATGTTAAAAAAAATGATGCTGAATCACCAACATAGATAATTGGCCAGATAACTAAAACTCTGGGCCAGAAGAGCATTGCACCAGGATGTTCAGGTACGATAGGTTTGGCCATTGGCAGCAAAAGGCTGTCAATAGTGGTCCAATTAAACTCAGGGATAGTCAGAAAGCCAGAAATGGAATTCTAGTCATTTGGAGTGATTACAAAGCCAGGGAGAAATGAAGCCAGAGAACCATTTGAAAACAGTTGCTGTAACAGCAGCACTGCTGGTGCATTCTGGGGAGAGTGAGTAGCAGAGATACAGCACTCGCCTGCTGGGTCCAACTGTCCAGTCCTACAAACGACAGCACCATATTGTCTTTAAATGGCCAAGGCCTGTTAAAGGAGCTATTGGTGTTTTATTTTAAAATCCTGTGACCATGGGGTCTGGGCCCAAGATGACAACAGACATCAGGAAGCAGAGGACTGGCGGAGGGCACCCAAAAATGGGGAGAACACTCTTGTTTGAGAAGGAGAAGCAGAGGAGGCAATCCTACAGGATGGTGACCACGGCAGCAGACCAGTGAGGGGCTCTGAGGCTGGACATATGGGCAGTGAGGTGTTGGTGACTCAAGGCGAGGAGCCCATGCAGGTGGTGGGCTTCAGGCGACTTGTGTTCAAAAGATTCGCATCATTCTGCAGACTGCTGGAGACCCAGCTTGAGACAGATTGAAGGGGTATCAGGTATGGGAACTGCGATGTGAGTGGGTGCTGAGGGCAGGTGGGGGTCCTGATGGGCCTCGGGCACTGAAGACTTCCTTATCATGTTGGAGGTTTGGATCTGGAGCTTGGCTTGCTCATGGTTTGGATTGAAGTCTGTGTGGCTGCAGAGGCCATGGGAGTGCTGGAGACATTGGTTAATATTAATTATTGTTGGTCATCTGCCCCAATATTAATTGTTAGCAGCACAGAAACAGATACTTTCGATTGACCAACAACCCTGGTATGTTTTGAAGGGTCGGAGGAAACTGGAGCACCCAGAGGAAACCCATGCAGACATGGGGAGAATGTACAACCTTCTTCCAGTCAGTGCCAGATTCGAACCCTGGGCCTGATCGCTGGCGCTGTAACAGCATCACGCTAACCACTCTGCTAACCAAGCCACCCGTCCTGACAATATTCTTGTGACGTGCCTTTGGGTGCACTTCTATATTTCAGGCGTTCTTTACAATGAAGTTTGATATAATGTTGCTACTCAAATTGAGTTTGTGCTTTTGATAATTTGTGAAAAAATAAAATGTACCACTTCAGAATGTCATATTTATGTATAAAAGTCTACGTAGTCGAAAGCAAAATAGGTACATTTGAAAGATATTTGGTAATAATACAAATGCTGATTTGTTTAATTGTACAGATAGACCCCTGGGTACCCTTTTGTGCTTGCCTGTCCATCTGCAGTTGGATTTCTTCACACAGCTCTCCATTTTCTTCTCCTTTGCAGTAACTCCATTTTGAAACGATTCCTTTATTCTCCAGTCAGGTGCGTCCTCACATAGTTTGATGGAATTCCTGCATTAGATCTGAGAGTGAACAAATTCTGTATGAATTCTGCAATGCATTGCCATTGCCAAAAGATGACCACACATCAATCAAAATTATTGTCTAGAAACTTTGTTAAATGCTATGTAAATGGTTAAAGTAACGGGATGCTTCACAAATGTAACAGCCTACCCTTAAAAATCTAGTTTTTGCCATAATTTGATTTTAAGAATTTTGTGTTTTAAACTTTGATGGTTATAAATAGACTTTGCCCATTAATCACGGATTGGACGCAAATTGTTTATCTGCTGTCTCTCCCTGTTCCAGCTACATTACAGCATCTGGATTCAGAGACAATGAGAGCCATAATTCACTCTGCCATATCAGTCAACTGTAAAGATTGATAGAGCTGTTCTGTGCACTGAATGGGCTAATTATTTCATTGCAAAAGCCATGAATTCATGCGTTACACAGAAGAAGTAAAAGAAAAAGAACATGTCTTTGTCAACATGCCTAAGTGAAAAGAAACATTGTAGTTTAAATACCAGTCAAGTGGTTTTGAATCAGTCCTAGAAGGATTAAGCTGTGGCGTGGCTTCAGGTTTTATTGAGGCAACACATAACATCTTGATGATGTTTTCCTGTTGAATTGCATGAGCTTATGAAGAGAATGAGCCCATTCATTTCTGCTTTTCAGTTTTTTTTGGTGTCCATTGGGTTCCAGAAGTACTTTTTGTGAGAGAAATCTTCATCAAACTAGAGTAATTTATTTTGTACTACCAGCAGAGAAAATGTTGAATTCTCCAATGACAGAAGTGGAGGGGTTTACAAAGAAACTGTTTTACTTTAATCCTGCACACCTTTTAATCGTTATGGCTAATGATTTTCGAGTAATAAAACAAATCTACGTCCCTTCTCTCCCTGGGCTATGACTGAGCAAAATGGAATGTCCTGCTGAACGAACTGATTATAACAGGGGTGGAGGTGTAAGGAGAGACTCTCTCATTTCTTACTATAATGATCTCTGCATCAAATTGTTTCACAGAATCCCAGTTCAAGTAAGCAGTGATCGAGGCTGTCATGTTCCAGTGGCTAAATAGCCACGTAGCTGGATTAATTCAGACAGGGAGGGGAATGGCAGGCAGTGATGGCCGTGGATTTGTATTGTGGAATGGGTCAGTATCTTTAGGACATAGGAATAAAATTTGGAAAAGGAAACAAAAGTCAATTTGGCCTATTGGGCTTTTTTTTTAATGCAAAACCAATTCCTTAATGAATCTGTGACAACTGACAGGAAGTATTCAAAGCATAGAGGAACACAAAGGCAGCAGATGATGGAACCTTGATCAAGCAATGAACTGCCAGAGGAACTCAGTCGGTCCGACGGCATCCATGATCCATGGGTAGAAATGGTCAACTGATTTTACTGGAACTCTCCAAGGGCTTATCAGCACCCATGATCCTTTGCACCCTCCGTCCCACCGGGACCATTGTAATGTCAGCAAGTGCGAGCCCACGCCTCCAAGACCCAGTTCGCTTGCAGATCAGTGCAGTCCCATACACACTCAACATTTCAGGTCAGGACCCTTTATCAAGATGAAAAATATTACATTTATAAAGGGCGAAGGAAACAGGAGCAAAGGTCCCAAGGTGATATGGTACAGGTCAGAAGGTGTGAGAGGGGGAAAAACAGGTAGTGGGAGAGACCATGAGGAAGTTGGGGCGGTGGGGGGGGGGGGCGGCAATAGAAAATTAAGAGAGAGGAAAAAGCAGTAAGTACAGAAGTAGGTAAAGAAGAGGTGGAAATTGAAACCAGATGTGGTGAGGGTGACCTAAAAGCCTTTAGGTTTAAGGCTGTCCATGAGGAATATGATGTGCTGTTCTTCAGGTTCGTCCTTGGCCTCATCCTGACTATGGAGGTGAAGTCTGGGAGCAATGGCCACAGTTTCAGAGAACAAAAATGTCCCTTTAGAACAGAGATGAGGAGGATTTCTGTACCAAGAGGGTGGTGAATCTGTGGAATTAATTGCCACGGGTGGCTGTGGAGGCCACATAATTCAGTATAATTAAGGCAGGAATAGACAGGTTCAGGATTAGGAACGGAATCAAGGATTACAGGGAGAAGGCAGGTGAATGGGTTGAAAAGGATAGGCAATTGATTTGGGGACTTGTGTTTGAATCCTATAATAACAGCAGGCAAATTTAATTTCAAATAATTTAATAAATGTGGACTCAGTAGCTCGCATGAAACTCTTCAATTGCCTTAAAAAGCTTTTGAGCTCACTAATGGATCTTCAGGGAAGGATATCCACCACCCTTACTGGTCTCAAGTAGATTAACAATCAATTTGGTTGACACTTGACTCAGGGTACAATTAATGATCAAAAAAACATACCTGTCTTTCCAGCAAACATCCATATACATGCAAATAATTTTTTTTAAACATTAAATACTTGCTTAATTACAAATTGCCCATTAGAGCCATGCTGAAGAAAGCTCTGTGTTCCCCTGATGGAAGAGATGCCTGCATATTGTGGCTGAGGTGGGAAGACTATCCAAGGTAAACCCACACAAAGTGACGGGACCAGACAACATACCTGGTTGAGTACTGATGGACTGCCATAGACCAATTAACGGAAGTCTTCACGGACATCTTCAACACTTCCCTGCAGCAGTCCATCATTCCAATGGGTTCAAGACAGCCAGCATCACTGAGGAGGATGACAATTACAGGTCTTAATGATGACTGCCCTGTGGCAATGACCTCCACCATTATGAAATGCTTTGAGTGTATGGTGATAGAATGCATGAAAGCATGCCTATCAGAGACGCTAGGCCCATTACAATTTACCTACAGAAGAAACCGTTCCATAGACAATGCCTTGTCCCTTCACTCATCCTGACCCACCTGGAGAACCACACCTCATACACCAGATTATTTTTTTATTGACTTCAGCTCAGCATTTAATACAATAATTCCTCAGAGGCGAGTGGAAAACCTGTCCTCACTAGGGTCCAACACTCCTCTCTATTCCTGGATTCTGGACTTTCTAATATCACGACCACAGTTTTTCCAGGTCGGAAGCAAAACACTGGTGTGCCTCAGGGCTGTGTGCTTAGCCCACTCCTGTTCACGTTACATCACTAGATCCAATGGTTTCATCAAGTTTGCAGATGACACAACAGTAGTCGGCCTCATCAACATCAATGATGAGTCTCACTCCAGAGAAGAGGTGGAAAATCTCATGATATGGTATGAGAATAACAATCTGAGTCTTAACATGGACAAGACAAAGGAGATGATGGTGGACTTTAGGAGGACCAGTTACGACCACCTTCCACTACACATCAGCAACTCTGTAGTAGAGAGTGGAGAGCACCAAGTTCTTTAGAATTCACCTAACTTGTGGCCTATTATGGACACTCAATATCTCCTCACTTGTCAGGAAGATGCAACAGCGGCTTCACTTCCTGATAAAATTGGAGTGGGCACCATTATGTCAACCTTTTACAGGAGTTCTATCAAGAGCATGCCGGCTGGCTGCGATCCTGGCCGGCTGCATCATAGTGTGGTACAGTTGCTGCAGAGAAATGAATTGGAGATCAATCCACATGACCGTAAGAGTGGCAGAGAGGATCACCGAAGTCTCTCTCTGCCTCAATGATGTGATCTACCTGGATCACAGTCTGAAGAGGGCACACAACATCATTGAGGACCCCTTCCATCCCACATACAGAATTTTTCAGATGGTCAAATCAGGAAAGAGATACATCAGTATCAGAGCCAGAACCACCAGGCTGAAGAACAGCTTCTACCCACGGGTTTGATCCGTTCAACAGGCATCCGAATAAAAGGGTAAGGGGGGAGACGAGGTCTCAAAGGCAGGAGGTAATAAGTGGAGAATGGAGGGAGGGCACAGCAGTGAGCAAGGGGAGGTGGGATGGCTAGGTGACTAGAGAGGGAAGGGGGTGGAGAGCTGACAGGGGGAAGGGAAGGGAGGGGGAAGGAGAGTCTGTTTGCAGAAACCGGAAAAGTCAATGTTAATATCATCCGACTGGAGAGTGCCCAGACAGAAAATCAGACGTTGTTCCTTCAATTTACGGGTAGACTTAGTGGGTTAGTACATGAAGCTATGGACAGATATGTGAGTATAGGAGTGTGACGCAGATCTGAAATGGTTCTGCCACTGGTGACAGAGACTTCCCAGTTGTGCCTCACCCTCCCACATTCACATGTCTGTCCATGGCCTCAAGTATTATCCCCTCTCCCTTGCCTTCCTCTTGTCAGCTCTCCACCCCACTCCCTCTCTAGTTACCTAGCTATCCCTCCTCCCCTTGCTGCTGCCTTTTCCCTCCTTTCTCCACCTATCACCTCCTTCCTCGGCAACCACACCTCCCCCTTACTCTTTTGTTCGGACACCTGCTGACATTTTTCCATATTTTGAGGAAGGGTTCAAGCCTGAAATGTCGGTTATGTATCTTTATCTTTGCTATGTATAAAGGACACTGTTTGACCTGCTGAGTTTCTCCAGCATTGTGTACTTCAATCATGGTGTCTACAGTCTTTCTTGTTTTACTTCATCCCACAGGCAACGAAAATGCTGAATGACTAAAGGAATTGTTCTCACTAACCATCTGAGACTCTCATATTAATTAAACAATATTTATTTATATATATGAATACTTGTCCTGCTTATGTATTATTTGTCTGTATGGTTGTATTTGCATGGTTGTGTTTTGCACTGAGGACTTGCGCAATCAGATGACAATAAACTTGATTTGTATTGACTTTACTTGAGTGGCTGCCAAGTGTTATTTGGTTCTTCTTTTTAACAAATCTAATACAAATAAGATAATGAATAAAATATGTATGGCAGCATCATGTCACAGCTATGTAAAACTTTGGTTAGGCTGCATTTGGAATAATGTGTGCAATTCTAGTTGCCACATTACAGGAAGGATGTGGAGACTTTTGAAAGGGTACAGAAGAGAATTACGAGGATGTTCCCCAGATTAGAGAGCTCGTTCGTTCAGGTGCCTTGCCTTGGCGTGGGCGATCATGTCTTTCCATCCATCATGGTCAATGACCCTCCAAATTGTAGTTGTTACCTCCCTGTTTCTAACCATGATGTTAATCCATCTATCATCTTCATTCTCTGTCTGCCTCTGTTTCTTTTTCCTTCCAGCTTTCCAGTTGTAACTGTGCCCTAATTTATCTCTCTGCATGTTGTGTCCAAATAATTTTGATTGCTCTTTTCTGATTCTTTTAAGTAATGTAGGTTTTGTTTTCATTCTTTGCAGAACTTCTATGAGTCATAAGGTGAGGTTGGACAAACTTGGGTTGTTTTCTTTGGAGCATTAGAGGCTGAGGAGAGATTTGGGAGAAAGAAATAAGATTATGAGAGGCATCAATTGGGTATACATTTAGAATCTTTTACCCAGGCTAAAAAATATCAAGTTCTTGTGGAAATACATTTAAGGTGACAGGGGGAAAGTTTAAAGGTGATATGCAGGGCCTGCATATTTTTTAACACATACGTGTCTGAAATGGGAAACCAGAGGGAACGTTTGATGCATTTAAGAGACTTTTAGATGCACACATGAATATGCAGGGAATCGAGGCACATGGATCATGTACAGATAGAATAAATTTAGTTTAATTTGGCATTGTGTTCAGTACAGACATTGTGGGCTGAAGGGCCCTTCCCTAAGATGTACCTTTCTCTGTTCTATGCTCAATATGATGCAAGGAGTGGACCTCAAGCAACATGATGTCTCAGCCCAGTAAAACATTGCTGGGATTTTAGGAACCAGGGTGATTCCTGATCTGGTTCCACAACCAATGAAGATAATATTGCTCCTAAGTGAGCTGTTCTTATATTTTATAATAATAATGCATCTGTGTATGAGTTGACCTGGAAGTATGGGTAGTAGACCAATTTTCCAGTCAGGGTCAATGGTGAATTTGAAATTAAATCTATCTGAAATTGCCTGTCAGTACCACTCAAGTAGATAACTCCCAAATACAGGATTAAAGAGAGGCCTCCTACCTGTGCCTTGTGAAGTGAATCTGATTCTCATTACCATTGTTCTCAAGGGAGACTGAGAGATTGTTGCTGGCATTAAGCAATGAACAGCCATGTGTTTCCTATGGTTTTTCACAAGCTGTGGATTGTCTTGACGTGAGCTGAGACTGAGTAGATGCTTATTATTTTATTATTGCTTATTACTAAGGCACTGTCTGTGTTTCTCTCAGCTTCTCAGCCCTCACCGTGGCAGGTTAACCAGACTGATGAATGCAAATTCTCTTGCATTTAGGTTAAAATTAAGTTAGTGTGAGAAGGGAAATCGGGCGAATTTAATTTCAACAGAATATTTGTTCATTACGTGCAGAGCAGGTAATGAAAGAAGACCTCAAGCAAACAGTAGTTGTTAAGACAAAATATTAATATAGTATTAATAAGACTAATTTAGGTGCAAATTGTTGATGAATGGCTGTGGGTTAGTATAGAAGTAGAAAAGATAAAACAAAAGAATCTTGAACAGAAAAAGGTTATATTTTTCTACTTTGGCCTATATTTCTGATTTTAAAAAAAATTATATTCCAATGTATCTGGAATTAGTAAAGTTTTTCAAACAATCTGAATAGTTGATTATTCAGCAAGAGATAATTACCGGAATATGATGGTGATCAAACTTTTAAATATTCAGCAGCATTTTTTTAAAAGTAATTGTTTTAAAATATTTGTGATTTAAAATTCTTACTATATCATGAGCATGTGGTTCAAAGATGAGAAACACCTTCCAACACGATTATAATGACAACCATCTCATTCTTTTCCATGTAAATAATTATTTCTGTGAATACTGGGAATGGAAACGTTTGGTTTTGTTCTGCAGGGGAGGATGTCCTTCCTAATAAATGTTAAAAATGGTGATTGGTCTACAATGCTAAATTTAACATGATGCAACATTAAAAACACAAAAATGTTGGAGGAATTCAGCAGTTCCACAGAAATGAATAATTTCCTCACTCAGAGCCCAAATATTTTTAGCATTTTCTACCAAGATGAGCTCTGGAGGCTCAGTCGCAGAGTTCATTGAAGACAGAAAGATTTTTGTTTATTGAAGGAAGAAGAGGACATGGAGTTAGTACAGTAAACTGGCACGGAGATAAAACGTCAGCCATGATGTCATGGAAATGGTGGAATGTGCACAGGAGTTCCAAATGGTCATTCCACTTTCTATTTACGTATTTACTTAGTTGAGTGGGCATGAAATGTCCAAATGGATCACTCCTGCTTTTATTTCTAACATTCTTGTTAACCTAAAGCCAGGAAGATGCGGATAACATGTTTCTCCTCTTTTGGGCTTGTAAAAGAAGGGAATATCTGCGTGTGCCAAAATTTTAACTGCTTTCCATTTGTTTATTGCACCTGACTAAATGTTGTACTGTGTAGCAACTGTGTCGCCATGCAAAATGAACGAGAAAATGATCAGACGTAGTCGAGTTGAAGTTCAGTAAGAGTCGTTTACTCAGTCATATGCAGCTTTTGAAAACTGCCACATTCCAAAGATGTCATCGCATTGTGACGCTATGACAACATTCGGACTCCCTTGAGCCAGTTCAATTAAGCTTCTGATGAGCTGCTACATGCCCCTCCCCCCAGAACCTCTGGTGCCATTACTGTTCACCGCGCCTTCGCATCATGGGTGTGGGGGGGTTGTGTGGCAAGGGCCGATCAAGGTCGAGATGAGCGGGCTTTAGCCGGTCAATCGTAAATGTCTCTGAATGCCCCCATATGTCCAGTACACAAGTTGTACGATTGTTTTGTAACACTCTGAAGGGGCCCTCATACGGCTCAAACACAAACTTGCAGTCCCTGAGTTCCTTTGGGATGAAGGGTGTCGTTGTTCTATGCCTAGATGCGGGGCCAATTTTCCAAGCTGCTCTCACAGTTTGCCTTAGACTTCAGACGGTGGCACCTCCTGTCTGCGTGCAGTGGGCACGAACTCCCCAGGTACGATGAGCGGGGTTCCATAAACCAACTCAGCAAATGAGGAGTTGAGATCCTCCTTGGGTGCTGTTCCTATACCCAGGAGTATCCAGGGCAGCTCGTCTGCCCAATCAGATCCCTGGAGGTGGGCCATCAGTACAGCCTTCATGTGCCTATGGAACCGCTCCACCAGGCCACTCGACTGCAGGTGGTAGGCTTTCGTGTGGTGGAGCTGTATTCCCAGCAATCACAACAAAATGTCCCAGAGTACAGAGGTAAACTGTGGGTCTCTGTCAGAGGTGACGTGTGTGGGTAGGCCGAACCGAAGTACCCAGGCAGAAATAAAAGCTCTGACACATGAATAGGTTGATGAATCCATCATAGGAACAGCCTCTTGCCCCCTAGTGAATTTATCGATTACTGTTAACAAGTACCTAGGCCCTTGTGATATTGGAAGCTGGCCGACAATGTCGACATGCACGTGCTTGAATCTGCGCTGCGGTGGCTGGAAAGGCTGAAGTGGTGCCTTTACGTGCCTTTGCACTTTTGGAGATTGACAGTCCATGCACGTCTTTACCCAGTACCTGACTTGTTTTTTGAGTCCATGCCATACAATCTTGTTGGCTATCAGGCGGACCATCACTCGAATGGAGGGGTGGGACAGTCCGTGAATGGCATCAAAAATACAACATCTCCACACAGCAGGGACAGTGGGGTGAGGCTGACCTGTGGAAACATTGCTCAGGAGAGTAGTATCTTGCATCCCAAAGACTAAATCCTCGAGTTGCAGGCTCATGACAGCTTTGGCGAGCACCTGTAGTCTGCACCCAGAGACAGGGCATGTACTACTTGAACGGAGGAGCGAAACAGGGCATCAGCCACCACATTACTCTTACCAGAGCTATGTTTAATCCCGGTTGAAAACTCAGATATGTAAGATTGGTGGCATTGCTGGTGGGTTGACCAGGAATCTGGTACCTTTACGAAGGCAAGTGTTAGTGGTTTGTGGTCAGTAAAGGCCGTAAAGTCCCTACCTTCCAAAAAATAGCAGGTGTCTGACCATTAGGCACAACGCCAGCAGTTCCCTATCGAATGTGCTGTATTTTGTTTCCAGAGGGTGGAATTGCCTACCAAAGAAATGCTAAAGGCTTCCATTGTCTATTGCTGTACTATTCCAAGACCCTGCCTACTGTTGTGTTGGACGCGTCTATCATCAGGGCAGTTGGTGCATCCATTTGTGGATGGACCAGTAATGTTAATTGTTTTTAATAAATTTCAATTGTGCTGATTCATAATAATTTTGAAAATTAGGGAGTTGCAAATCTCCTAATGCATACTTCCAAGTTAATTTCAGTAATGATACCCTTACCATTTTATCTTTCCATAAAAACTTCCTCACCAAAGCATTTAAGGCTTTTTTTTTAATTTGAGGAATATTACAAGGGATAAACTGAAAGAGATATTGACTTTGAGGAAAAATATTCATTTTAATACAATTAATGCATCCTATTAATGTAATAGGTAAATCTTTCCACCGATTCACATCATATTTAATTTTAGACAATAAGGGCAGATAATTCAATTCATATAAATGATTATAATTACCATCTATCTTAACACCTAAATACTTAATCCGATCCAACCATTTAAATTTCACAATATGCCTACGCAAAGAATAATCCATTTCAGCTAATGGCATAACCTCACTCTTTTCCCAATTAATTTTATAACCCGATATTTTACCATACTGCTCCAGCCTATCATGCAAATTCTTCAAAGAACTCAAAGATTGTGTTAAATATATCAGAATATCATCTGCAAACAAAAATTTATTTTAAATTCATCAGATTTCCCCTTAATACCTTCATTATTACTATCTTGTCTAATCATCTGAGCCAAAGATTCAATAACCAATGCAAATAGAGCTGGTGAGAAAGGGCAACCTTGCCCAGTTAACATAAAAGGTGAAGGACCAGCAATGTTGCCTACGGTAGGGCATCTTTTGTCTGCTGGAATGCTACCGCTATGTCTTTTATCCACTCAAGTTCTTTGGCGTCGCTGGACACAAGGTCCAAGAGGAGTTTCATAATATGAGCTACAGAGATACAAAGCAGTGATAGAAATTGACCATCCTCACAAATTTCTGGAGTCCTTTTGGGCCTCGCAAATTTGAGGATGGCCTCCACCTTGCTAGGCAATGGAATTACACCCCGGCTGCTGATCTGATATCCGAAGAACTTGATAGAGGACTGGTTGAATTTACACTTGGCAGGGTTCACAGTTAGCCCGAACTCCTGTAGGTGGTGGCAGAGTTAACGCAGATGCTGCAGGTGCTCTTTAAGGGAGTGGCTGGCAAAAATTATGTCGTCCAAGTATTCGAAAAGGAAGTCCATGCCACTCCTCACTGCATCCATCAGTCACTGGAATGTTTGTGCAGCATTTTTAATCCCAAAAGGCATTCTCAAAAATTAAAAGAGGCTGAATGGTGTTATGATGGTGGTCTTGGGCACATCCTTCGGGTTTATAGGAGGTACCCACGGACCAAGTCAATTTTAGAAAATTTCCTGGCCCCATGAAGATTAGCTGTAAAGTCCTGTATGTGGGGCACAGGGTAGCGGACTGCAGTGGTAGCATCATTGAGATGCCTGTACTCTCCACAAGGTCTCCAGCCTGTCTTGACTTTGGGCAATGCATGTAGCTATCAGACGGGCTATCAGACCTTGTATGATTCCAAGTTCCTTCATTTTGTGGGACTCTTGATTTGCAAGCCACAACTTGTTGGACAGAAATTGTCAGGCTCAGGCATGTAGAGGAAGGAGGTCCTTGGGTGAGGATGTAGTGTGCAATGCCATGTTTGGGTGTGGCAGTGAAAAACTTGGGAGAGATAATATCCAGAGACTCCTCAAGAAGTTTGACATATTCGTTGTTTGAGTATTCCATGGAGTCTAGGTGCAGGGCGGGGAGTTTGGCTTTTCCAAGGCGGAAAATCTGGAATGTTGTGGTGTTCATCAACCGACACCCTTTGAAGTCCACCATCAGAGAGTGGGCTCTGAGGAAGTTGGGATCCAGCAACGGCCAGGACACAGCAACAAGAATGAACTTCCATGTGAACTTATTGTTGCTGAATTTCAGGGGTATAGTTCGTGTGCCGCACGTACCACTCAAACTGTTATTCACGGCAGTGAGCGTTGGACCTGCACTTCTGTTATATGTGTCAAAGCCCGTAGGAGGAAGGACACTAACCTCCACACCCGTGTTGACTAGAAATTTGCACTGGGAGAGTTTATCCCAGACGTAGAGTAAGGATTTATGGTGGCCATCTGCTGTAGCCATGACTGGCCATGGCGTTTTCTTGGATAATTGCAAGGGAGTCGATAGTAGTGAGCTCCAGAACCCCAGTATTGATGGTAAAAACACCAGGGGGTTTTCATGGAGTCATGCTTTCCTGGGGGTATGTGGCCCTCGTCGCCGGTACTCATGGAGCTTGGGTCTTTGGGTGTGATGCAGCACTAATTTCTGTGGGCCTTGCACCTTGCTGTTTCATGCACCACAGAATGTCTGCACAGGTGGCCACATTCTTATCAAAGTTTGGTTCAGGCAGGTTGAGGTGCAGTTCCACATTAGCAAGATAGAAATGGACACCACTAAATAACAATATAACCATATAACCACTTACAGCACAGAACAAGTCAGTTCGGCACTACTAGTCCATGCCGTAACAAATCCCCACCCTCCTAGTCCCACTGACCAGCACCCAATCCATACCCCTCCAGTCCTCTCCTCTCCATGTAACTATCCAGTCTATCTTTAAATGTAACCAATGATCCCGCCTTAACCACATCTGTCGGAAGCTCATTCCACATCCCTACCACCCTTTGCGTAAAGAAATTTCCCCTCATGTTCCCCTTATAATTTTCCCCCTTCAATCTTAAACCATGCCCTCTAGTTTGAATCTCCCCCACTCTTAATTGAAAAAGCCTATCCACATTTACTCTGTCTGTCTCTTTTAAAATCTTAAACACCTCTATCAAGTTCCCCCTCAATCTTCTATGCTCCAGAGAAAAAAGCCCTAGTCTGCACAACCTTTCCCTGTAACTCAAACCTTGAAATCCTGTCAACGTTCTTGTGAACCTTCTCTGCACTCTCTCTATTTTGTTTATATCTTTCATATAATTTGGTGACCAAAACTGTACACAGTACTCCAAATTTGGCCTCACCAATGCCTTGTACAATTTCATCATAACCTCCCTACTCTTGAATTCAATACTCTGATTTATGAAGGCCAACATTCCAAATGCCTTCTTCACCACACCATCTACCTGAGTATCAGCCTTGAGGGTACTATTTACCATCACTCCTAAATCCCTTTGTTGCTCTGCACATCTCAATAGCCTTCCATTTAATGCATATGACCTATTTAGATTTGCCTTTCCAAAATGTAACACCTCACACTTATCTGTATTAAATTCCATCAGCCATTTCTCAGCCCACACCTCCAGCCTTCTTAAATCACCTTTTAATCTACGGTAATCTTCCTCACTGTCCACAACACCACCAATCTTTGATTCATCCGCAAACTTGCTTATCCAATTTTCCACCCCTACTTCCAGATCGTTAATATATATATAACAAACAATAGTGGACCCAGGACCGATCCCTGAGGAACTCCACTAGTCACCGGCCTCCAATTGGACAAAAAATTTTCTACCACTACTCTCTGACACCTCCCATCCAATCATTGCTGAATCCATTTCACTACCTCCTTATTTATACCTAATGCCTCCACCTTTTTACCTAACCTCCTGTGGGGAACTTTGTCAAAAGCTTTACTAAAGTCTAAATAGACAACATCCACAGCTTTCCCTTCATCAACCTTTTTTGTAACCCCCCTCGAAAAACTCAATCAGGTTTGTCAAGCATGATCTACCCCTGACAAAGCCATGCTGATTACTCCCTATCAATCCCTGTACCTTCAAATATTTGTAAATATCATCCTTCAGAACACTTTCCATCAACTTGCCCACCACAGACGTACTATTATGTGTTAAGCGCCCTCAACCAGGACATGGCCGTCGAGTAGTGGATTTCCTTCGGGACCCACCAGCTCTTGGCAAATATGAAGTCCTAAAAGTCCTCCTTCTCCAGACCAACATGAAGTGGATGTCTTCTGGCATATGCTCTAAAAACAAATGCTTGAAGAGCAAATAAACCCTATGCCATTCATTAACTCTGAAGAGGTGCGGCCCCCCAGGCCATTGATATGGACGAGCCATGCAGCTTACTCGCATCGTGAGAGACCATAAATCCAGAGAAGGAAGTCTTTTAGAGCTTCATACTTGATGAGAACTGGTGGGTCCCGAAGGAAATCCACTACTCGACCAGCCGTGTCCTGGTTGAGGGTGCTTACCACATGATAGTGCTTAGTGGCATCCATTTCTATCTTGCTAATGTGGAACTGCACCTTAACCTGCCCAAACCAAACTTCAGGTTGAGTGAACCAAAAGACAGGCAGTTAGAGCAAAACTGCTGCATTGTCCATGTCAGGTCCAAAATCTATTTGAGCCCATCAGGGTCACCAATGTAGCAACTGTGTCGCAGTGTGAAATGAAGAACGAGAAAATGATCAACGTAGTCAAATCGAAGTTCAATAAAAGTCACCTCTGGTGAGCCGTTCCACTGTCATGTTTTGTCTTTCTAATGTTCATTAGCTCCTGTTTTATTACTGTATTGCTAAACCAATGCAATATTGGTACATTGTAATTACATGAACATTTGCTTCAGAGTGTTACTAGTCACTTTGGCACACAAAATGTTCTCTTCCTTTGATATTGCTACAAGTTACATATAACAGAAGGTAACGGCTGTACGAGCAAGCAAGTGATGTAGATTATAGTCATTGGCTCCAAATGAGGAGAGAACACGTAATGGTAACAGGTATGGAGGTGTCCTAGAAGATGTGGAGGCTCCTTGAAAACACAATAATGCATTTCAAACTGTTCGATCGGCTCTGAAGATTTGGGTGGAACGGTTCAAAAGTCCTATACACCAAGTGAGGTTAGGCTGGGGGTGGTGGTGGGATGGTGAGGAAATGGTCCTGTCATTGGCATCTTGCTGGAAGTTCATTTTAGTCTGGAGGAGAAATGGGAGGCTATGAGGCCACACAAAGCATCCCCTTTCTCCAAAAAATGCACAATAATTCAGATCATTTGCTCTTTCAAGATGGGGGACTTTTGCTCTTTTCAAAGACTTTTAGAAATAATGTTGCACTGCTGGTGAAGACATCCAGGAAGTCTATCACTGTGCTCTAGAAATCATCTTCAAAACTCCGACTGGAGCAGAACAGTAGAATTTGATACACCTTGAAGTAGGACTCAAAATCATCTTCAATTACTTGGATCATCCACTGCCATTTCAAAGCAAACACCATTCATTAGCATGAACTAGAATGCAGCTTATCTGACAATTACTCCCTTTACAACCTACCAATTTAATTGACTTTCAGGAGCTGGGCATTTTCTTAGAATTGAAATTTAATATGAAATAATGTTAAGGGACGAAATATCGTGCTTGCAATTTTTGAATCCAAATCGTTGTCTTCAAGGAATAGATTCTTTAAATCAAAATGTTACATTTTAACGTAGGTTTTTTTAATGAACCATAAGGTTTAAAATGATTGGTTAATGCTCCCCAAATATTAGAGGGGAATTAAAGAAAATGATTAAAGGGAAAACTCAGCAGGGTTATAGCCTTGTGATATATTACTTAGTGGCTTTGCCTGCTGTTCACACTGAATAGCACTGGTTCTTTTTATAAGAAAATGTTCTAACTTTAAAACAGTTCAATAGTTTCCTTGTTGAATTGGAGTCATGAAGGGATGATTAATATATAACCTTCTGATATTTTTGGATGTCCCCAAATCAAAAGCAAAAAACAAATTGAATTTAAGAAGTTCTAAGAATTGAGAAATGGTCTATGCCTCTCTGACCTGAGAGCTCCTAATTAATCTCTTCCTTCAGACAGAATATAAAAATGTAATCCAGTCATATCTGTACAGACACCAATATATTCTAGCGTGAGATTCTCATACTTTTGCTCTCATCGTTGGCATTGCTTCACCCCTTCCTCATACCCATAAGCCAAGACTAATCAACACCACCCTGGTAAAACTCGAGAACTGTAAGAATTTGGTGGTCACTAGCCCTTTGCCCACCCCCCCCCCTTCCATTCCTCTCCTCACCCCATTAGATCATTTAAAATTGCACAGAAATTTTGCAAATATAAAATTTTTTAAATTATATTTCATCCCTCAAAGGGTTAAAAATAAGTGGCTTGTCATGCATGTATTCATTAAATCATAAATGGAGCCATTCCTACTGTTTTCAATTAGAACCTTGTGGAACCGTTAGAACTTCCTCCATTGTTTTTGACTGTTTTTTTTTGTACTTTTCTGTAACTCATACTCTGCAGGAGATGACTTTACATACAGGTTTATCATTCCCACTGACTCCTGATTAATCCTGCAATAGCTTTAGAAAGAGATGATGGAAATTAAAGAAATGCTTTAGCAAGCCTACCTGTCATATTTCAGTTTAGAAGGGCTGAAAGCAGTTGCTTATATAGCATCCCCTGGGCAGTTAACACTGGCGTAGGATGTCACCATATGTGTTGTATCACAGAATAGAGGTTCCCACGATTTTTTAAAAAATGGACCAGAAAAATCTAAGATCTCATCTGCACTGCATTAACATGATAATAGCACATTTCATCGAAACAGGAAAAGAGAACAAAAAATCTTTGTTCTGCTTGACATCATTTTCTGACTTCAATTTTTTTGCACAGATTGTCCCTGGATTTCCAATCCCCATTTCCCGGATGTAAGCCGTGAAGTTTGAAGATTACACACATAATTTAAAAAGAAAGCCTGCCATCGCACATTCCATCTACATCATTAATTGCTGACCTGTACCTTTTCTTTTTGCCTGCCAATCATTCTACAGTTAGAAAGACATGGCTAATCAAGTTGTAGGCTCCTGTTGCTCATTCTTGAGTGTGTCTTCGAGTATTTTCTTAACATTTAGGAATGTTTTTCTCTCTTGGCAAATCTGAGCTCAAGAAAACATGAGTATTTTCCACACTTCCCACTTCCTTATGTTTTGGATTTTTTGGGGGGAAAATGCTGGCAGTTCATCGGGTTTGCTCAATAAACTGTGCCAGGTTAGTCCTGGCACAAGGACAGTGGGGCCATTTAATTCAATGGAGAGTAACAGCTGCAAAGTTGAAAGGAAATGATTTCTTAGAACCATAGAACATTACAGCACAGAAATAGGTCCTTCGGCCCTTCTAGTCTATGCTGAACTATTATTCTGCCAAGTTCCACTGACCAGCATCCAGTCCATAGCTCTCCATATCCCTCCCATCTATGTACCTGCTCAAATCCTTCTTAAATGTTAAAATTGAGCTTGCATTCATGACTTCAGCTCGCAGCTTGTTCCACACTCCCACCGCTCCCTGTGTGAAGACATTGCCCCTTTCACCCTTAACCCATGTCCTCTGGCTTGTATCTCACCTACCTTCAGTGGACAAAGCCTACCTACATTTACTCTGTTTAGACAGTAGGATCGGTAAGTCTTTTGGATCTCAACTTGGGACTGTGGGAACAAGCTGCAAGGAAAGGCTGGAGCAAGCAGGTTCCAAGCAGATAAATCGGCAGCAGGATTGATAAGAGTTCTTTTGATTCTCTCCATTGGCCAATTAATTTTAGCCAGTAAGAAGAGGGGAAGCATAAGCAAGCAGCCAATGAGGAGTGGCCAGTGTGTGAGTGGCTTAGGGTAGGAGGGGAACTTTAAGGTTTTGGCTTGAGAGGTTTCAATGAAAAGAGGCTGAGGAGAAGATGCAGGAATTGATGCAAGGTAAGGATAGGTTTTTCTAACTTATTTTTCCCTATTTCATAGATAGTGGGTACAGTGAACTGGGATACACTGGTAGTGTGTTGTGCCCCACCTCCCTGCTCTTCCCCCATCTACTCACATATTACCCTGGTTTCCTGCCTAAACCCAGACCCTTCTGAAGACTACTGTGAATTCCTACCCATAGTTATAAGCTAATAAAAGCATTTATTCTCCCTCTAGTCATGAGAGCTTTTATTCATGCCTCAATTTTATTAGCTTATTCCCTAACGATGGAAGCACTACTCAAGCCAGGTAGGCTGCTGATAGACCTTCTGTCCCCCGACATGGATGAGGAGTTCACATACTGGCTGGACTGTTTCCAGGCCTATCTGAATGTGACCAGAGACGTCTTCCACACTGATGAACTCAGAAAGTCCACACTCATTTCGAGGATAGGAATGAAAGAGTATGCAATCATCAGGGACTGCACTATATACAACGCTGCTATCAAGGCGTTGAAGGCTAGGTACTTGAAGTCACAGAACGAGGTACTAGCGAGGCACCAACTTGCTCTACTTCACCAGTGGCCAGGAGAGACCATCGATGACTCCCTGCTGGATCTGTGGATGCTTGCCGAGAAGTGCAGGTATGAAGTGGCTATAGGCTACATTCGTGAGGAAGAACAGATCAGGACACTCTAGTTGTGGGGGTCCTCTCGAGGTACATGAGGCAGCGACTGCTCATATCGGGAAAGAAGGATCTGGCTAGCCATGTCAAGCTGGCCAAATCGCTGGAGCAGGCCGAGCTTGAGAATGACGACCTCTAAGCCAGCGAGCTTGCTCATCCAGGTGTCTTCTTCAAAGGACCAGCTGCTCCTGCTAACCCACCCAGGGATGGGAAGCTCTAACAGGGGGTGCATCCTATCAGGACCGGGGCCAATGAAACCATTCTCCACCACATGCATCCTATCAGGACCGGGGCCAATGAAACCATTCTCCACCACATGCATCCTATCAGGACCGGGGCCAATGAAACCATTCTCCACCACATGCATCCTATCAGGACCGGGGCCAATGAAACCATTCTCCACCACATAGCCAAGGATGGCTATGTGGTGGAGAATGGTTTCATTGGCCCCGGTCCTGATAGGATGCACCCCCTGTTAGAGCTTCCCATCCCTGGGTGGGTTAGCAGGAGCAGCTGATCCTTTGAAGAAGTCACCTGGATGAGCAAGCTCGCTGGCTTTGAGGTCGTCATTCTCAAGCTCGGCCTGCTCCAGCGATTTGGCCAGCTTGACATGGCTAGCCAGATCCTTCTTTCCCGATTTGAGCTTTCCCGTACTAGGGAGTGTTTTTACTGCGGCAAGAGCCAACATCCCCAATCTCGTTGCCCGGCAAAACACTCAGTGTGTTTCAACTGTGGAAAGGAAGGGCAATGGGTGAGGAATTGTTTCGTGAGGGGAAGCCTGGGGAAGTCCGCAACCTGCACCACTCCCAGATCCGATTCCAACCCCAAAACATCTGCCCCGAATTCACCCGAACTCACTTGCTGCACGACATGCCAATGGAGGGTGGCAGTGAGGAAATGGCACAAAAACACCTGGTGGCCATCTTGTCGCAACCCAAATTCAAACTTGGCGCCATCATTGTTGGAGGAAGGAGGAGGATGGCCATCTTGCCGTGTCACAAGGTCGACGCCATATTACCCATACAGGGCAACCCAGGATGGTGGGGACAACTCGAGTGAGGAGCATGGAGTCTCCAGGAACTTAGCCTGATGGTCCTTGATCAGGACATACCTTACCAGCTCAGCAACTCCTTAGTATCTGTGTAGGCAAATGGACATTCCTCTAAATGCCTAATCAACACTGACTCAGGCTCTACTGAAAGCTTCATTGACTCACAGTCTGTGCAAAAATACAACCTGAAGAAGTATCCTTCTAATTACCACATATTTCTCGTGTCTCATTCGCATTCTATGCGTGTTCAACAAAATTGTATTATACATCTGTCATTTGAAAGGGGGGAATTCTGTAAATTTCACTTGTATATATTTGATGAATTGTGTGCTCCAGTGTTGTTAGGTCTGGACTTTCTGTGTCACCTTAAAAGCATGATCTTGGAGTATTCTGGTCCCCTTCCCCCTGTAATGGTTCAGAACCGAGGGCTTCTAAAATCAGAACCCACATGCAGCCTCTCCACACTGAATATCAACCCCCTTCCTCTCTTCGCAAATCTGTCGCTGGAATGCAAACCCATTGCTACCAAGAGCAGGAGGTACAGTACAGCAGAATGAGAATTTATAAAGTTTGAGACACAACGGTTGTTTGACAAAGGTACCATCGAACCTAGCACCAGCCCGTGAAGAGCGCAAGTGGTAGTGGTAAAAGGGGAAACAAGACCAGGCTGGTGATTGACCAGAGCCAAACTATTAATTGGTACACACTTCTGGACGCATATCCACTCCTTCAAATTTCGGACAAGATAAATGATATTGCACAGTATCCGGTCTATTCGACCTTTGACCTGAAAGCTGCCTATCATCAGCTTCAAATCTGTCCAAGGACTGTCCATATACAGCATTTGAGGCTAATAGTCATCTCTATCAATTCCAAAGGGTCCCTTTCAGTATTACTAATAGGGTTTCGATCTTCCAAAGGCAGATGGACAAAATGGTGGATGAGTATGGGTTGAAGGCTACCTTCAAAGACTACTGCGAAACCCTCCCTCAATAATGTCACCATCTGTGTCCACTCCTTGGAAGACCATGACGACAACCTCTAGAGTTTTCGCCACGCAACGAAAACCCTGAACCTCACTTATAAATCCGACAAGTGCATGTTCAGGACTAAATGTCTGGCTATCCTTGGCTATGTGGTGGAGAATGGTTTCATTGGCCCCGGTCCTGATAGAATGCACCCCCTGTTAGAGCTTCCCATCCCTAGGACCACGAAGGCTTTGAGGAGATGCCTGAGGTTTTTCACATATTACACTCAGTGAATCCCTCAAATCGCTGATAAGGTTTGCCCTCTCTTAAAAACCACTAATTACCCCTTCTCGGTTGAA
The DNA here is from genome assembly GCF_036971445.1 of Narcine bancroftii. Classification (NCBI taxonomy): domain Eukaryota; kingdom Metazoa; phylum Chordata; class Chondrichthyes; order Torpediniformes; family Narcinidae; genus Narcine; species Narcine bancroftii. The sequence continues at coordinate 45,663,193 of NC_091472.1, read as the reverse complement.
GCCCAAATGGCTTTTAACTACCTCCGGAACCACATTGCGAAAGCTGCCATGCACGTGGTGGACAAAAATGTGCCTTTCCAAGTGGAAAGTGACACTTTGGACGTAGCCCTGGCTATTATCCTCAAACAGGTGGGCAGGCCGGTTGCATTTTTTCGTGGACATTACAAGGCCACGAGCTCTGGAATCCATCGCTGGAAAAGGAGGCTTAAGCCAGAGCTCTGGAATCCATACTGGAAAAGGAGGCTTAAGCCATTGTAGAAGCTGTAAGGCACTAGAGACACTACCTGGCTGATGGAAGATTTATGCTCCTCATTGACCAGCGCTCAGTCGCATTCATGTTCAGTAATGTCAAGAGGGGAAAAATCAAAAATGACATGATTGCTAAGTGGAGGATCAAGCTCTCCACCTACAATTATGACATTCCCTATTTGGCCAGCTTCCAGAGGAAACTGTGCCTCTGCTCACACCGGCCATCTGCGGTCTCTGCATAATGAGCTCTGCCATCCAGGGGTTACCCGCATGGCTCATTTTGTCAAGGCGTGCAATCTGCCCTACTCCATGGAAAACATCAGGGAAATTACCAGGTCTTGCCAGGTCTGCATGGAGGGAAAGCCACACTTCTACCGCCCCGCAATGACGCACCTGATCAAGTCATCCAGGCCCTTCGAACGGCTCAATGTTGATTTTAAGGGACCTCTCCCCTCCACAAACAGGAGCATCTTCTTCCTCTCTGTGAATGATGAGTACCCCACTTCCCATTCACCATTCCATGCCCAGGCACATCCACTTCATCAGTCATAAAGGCCCGAGACTCCATTTTTGCCCAGTTCAGGTATCCCAGCTCATCATTTATTAGTGACGAGCTACATCAATACCTACTGGTGAGGGTATCGCATCCAGCCAGACTACTAGCTACAACCCTCGGTGGGAACGCGCAGATTGAAAAGAGAATGCCATAGTCTGGAAGGCTATCAAACTGGCCCTGAAGTCCAAAGGCCTTCCAGACTCACGCTGGTAGGAAGTCCTCCCTATGGCACTCCATTCCATCTGGTTGCTACCATGTACCATGACCAACGCTACTCCTCACGAGCTTCTATGAACTTTTGAAAGAAGGTTGGCATCAGGAACAACACTCCAAATCTGGCTCACCACTCCTGGTCCAGTCCTTCTCAGAAAGCACATGAGGAGAAGGTGGAACCCCTGGTGGAAAGGGTGAAACTGCTCTACGCCAATCCCACGTATGCCTATGTGGCACACCTGGATGGCAGGGAGGATACAGTCTCCATCAGGGCTCTGGCACCTGCCGAACAGAGGGTCCATTACCTCAGGTGCCCTGCAAGCCATGGAGGTCATTCTCACCAGCCCCCAGTCAGGGCCTCGGGGGATCCAGTTCAGGAGGAAAGTGCATCCTCCTCCACCATAGTGCTGGAGGCCCAGCTCGCCTCACCTCCCTCACAAGGGGATTAGGATACCCAAGAAATCCAAGCCCCCCCCCCCCCCCCCCCACAGTGCTAAGGTGCTCCAGACCCCCGGACTGTTTAAATCTGTAAATTTTAAAATAACTGTATAGTTATTTAACCATTTGTTTCTGAACCCTTGTTCTTTGTCCTCATTCACAGACCCTAAATTCTGCAGGAAGTGGTGAATGCAGTAAATTGGGATTCACTGGTAGTGTGTTGGGCTGATGGCTGGCTCCGCCTACTGTCTCCGCCCCATCTGCCCACATATAACCCTGGTTTCCTGTCTAAACCCAGAACCCTTCTGAAGACTACTGTGAAACCCTACCCTTAGTTATAAGCTAATAAAAGCGTTTATTCTCCCTCTAGTCACAAGAGCTTTAATTCACGCTACAGTGGGAATAGCAGCCAGGGCAGGGACATGCTCCTCCTGCAGGATGTGGATTGTTAGGGAAGCCAACATTATCCCTCATGATTTCACCTGTGACATTCATTCAACTGCAGCTCCTTACAAACATAGTTAGGGAACGGGATCTGGAGTTGGATGAACTCCGGATCATTTTGGAGACAGAGACGGTGATTGTCAGGAGGGTTTTTTTTTTAATGCACAAAAGACACATTGTCAAAGGCAAATTTTCCTTTTATGAAGAGGACGGAAAAGGGGAAAAGGCGGATAGTGCAGTCATTTTATTAAGCCCAGAGCAGAGTGCCAGCTTCCCAGGACAAAAGGGGTGGGATGTGCAGCACAACAGCGATTGCCCTGTGATAGCCCAACCACCCTGCTGCCTGACAGCTTCCCCCACTCTGCTGCCTGACAACCTCCCTGCCCCACTGCCTGAACCCCACTGCCTGACAGCTCCATAACCCCCAATCCACCTCTGGTAAGTGGAGCATCCTAAAGGCAGAGGAAACCTGTCTTTACAGATCACGAATTTTCACTATGAAAGGGCCTCCGAGTTACAGGGACACTGTGTAGAGCTCGTCGAAAGAACCAAAGACTTGTTGATCCAAACCAAGGCTTTTATTAGCAAAAGACCGGAGCTCTTCACAGGTGGCCGACCAGTCCGGAATGATCCGACCTGGCTAGGGACACAACCCTTTAAGGCCCAGACAATAGGCGTGGCTTAGCTCTCAGCCAATCGCTGTAAGCACAGTCTAGATACAGTAACTATATACACTATGTACATTGGTGATAGATGTACTATCACACACTGTCACACCTAGGAAGCAGGAGGAAGGTAGGTGTGTGAGGATCAGGAGAGGGAAAGGGAACTGAGAGTCAGGGCAGGGTACCCCTGTGGCTGTTGCGCTCAATAACAAGTATACCATTTTAGATTCTGTGAGGGGGAACCAACTACTAGGCAAAAGCCACAGTTGTCAGGTCTCTGGCACGGAGTCTGGTTCTGTGGCTAAGAAGGGAAGGGAGTAGAAGAGGTGAGTTGTAGTGGTAGGGGATTCCATAGTTGGGGGACAGATAAGAGGTTCTGAGGAAGAGATTGAATATCCTGGGTGGTACATTGCCTCCCTGGTGCCAGGGTTTGAGATATTTCAAATCGAGTTCTCAGCTTTCTCAGGAGGGAGGGTGAGCAGCCAGATTTTGTAATCCATGTAGGGACCAATGACATGGGTAGGAAGGGTGAGGAGGCCTGCAAAGAGAGTTCAGGGTGTTAAGCGCTAGTCGAAGAAGAAGACCTCTAGGGTAGTGATCTCAGGATTGCTACCTGTGCCACGTGCTAGTGAGGTTAGAAATAGGAGGATAAAGGAGTTCAACACATGGCTAAAGAGATGGTGGAGGAGGGAGGGCTTCAAGTTTCTAGATCACAGGACTCCCTTGCAGTGGAGGAGGTACATGTTCCAACAGGATGGTTTGCACCTGAACTGAAGGAGGACTAAAATCCTTGCAGGAAGCTTTGCTCCGGAGAAGTTTAAACTCGATTTGCAGGGTGGAATGGGAACCACAGTACCAGAGTAGATAGGGGAATGGAGTCTGAAAATGATCGTTAAGGTTTCAGACAAGGTTGGAAGTCATAGGGTTGTGTGTGATGACAATTTTCTCAAGTGCAGCTATGTCAATGCAAGAAATATTGTAGGAAAGGCAGACGAGCTTAGGGTAGATTGGCGTGTGGAATTATCACCTTGTGTCCATCAGTGAAACTTGGTTGCAGGAGCGGCAGGACTGGCAGCTCAATGTTCCAGGCTTCCATTGCTTTAGGTGTGATAGAATGGGAGGGATGAAAGAGGGAGGAGTGGCATTGCCCATCAGAGAAAATATCACACTGTGCTCAGGCAGAACAGACAAGAGAGCTTGTCGACTGAGGCTATGTGGGTGGAGCTGAAGAACAGGGAAAGTATGACTACACTCATGGGGTTATATTATAGACCACCCAACGGTCAGCAAACATTTGAGGTGAAAATCTGTTGAGAGATAACAGACAGCAGCAGGAAACATAAGGTTGTGATAGTAGGTGATATTAACATTCCACATATTGACTGGGATTTCCATACTGTAAAAGGGCTGGGTGGCTTTGAATATATCTGATATGTTCTGGAAAGTTTTTAAAATCAATACATAGAGATACCAAATGGAGAGAGTGCAATACTGGATCTGGTATTAGGGAACGAGGCAGAGCAGTTGACAAAAGCATGTGTAGGGGAACATCCAGAGATCATAATGCCATTGGTTTGAAGTCAACTATGGAGAAGGATAGGTCTGAGATTCTAAATTGGAGAAAGGCCAATTTTGAGGAAATGAGAAAGGATCAAAAATGCATGGATGGAATAATTTGTTTACTGGACAATATGTTGTGAGTAACTGGAAGATCTTCCAAGGTGAAATTTTGAGAGCACAAAATGTGTATGCTCCTGTTAGGATTAAAGGCAAATTTAATAGGCATAGGGAGGCTTTGGTGTTTGAGGGATCTGGTTCAGAAGAAGAGCGAGATGTATAGCAGATATATGCAACAAGGAGAAAATTAGATATTCAAGGAGTGTAACAAATGCAAGAAAAAACAAGAAAGAAATCAGGAAGGCTAAAAGAAGACATAAGGTTCCATTGGCAGATGAGGTGAAGAAAAGTTCTAATGGTTTTAAGAGTAAAAGGACAGTAAGGGATAACAGAGTGGTCGGTTATGTATAGAGCCAGAAGAGATGGGGGAGATCTTAAATGTTTTTCTTTTGCATCAGTATTTATTTAGGAAACAAGCACAGAATTAAAGGAAGTAAGGAAAACAAGGAGTGAGGCCATGGAACCAAAACAAATTAAAGAGGAGGAAGTGTTTGCTGTCTTAAAGCATAAAGGATGGATAAATCCCCAGAGGCTGAGAAGATATTCCCTTGGATCTTAAGATAGACTAGTATAGAAATTGCTGGGGCTCTGGCAGAAATATTTTAAATGTCCTTAGCCACAGCTGTGGTGCCGGAGGATTGGAGAGTAGCTCGTGTTGGTCTGTTGCTTAAAGAAAGGCTCCAAAAGTAACTCTGGAAATTATAGACTCGTGAGCTTGACATCAATAGTAGGTAAGTTATTGGAAGGTGTCCTAAGCGATTGGATATACAATTAATTGGATAACCAGAAACTCATAGTCAACATGGCTTTGTGTGTGGTAGATTGTGTTTAACCAATCTTGTAGAGTTTATGGAGGAGGTTACCAAGAAGGGTGTGGATGTTGTAAGGCCTTCAGCAAGAACCCACATAGGAGGTTAGTCAGAAAGGTTCAGACACTAGCTATTCATGGGGAGGTAGTCAACTGGATTCAACATTGGCTACGTAGGAGAAGCCAGAGAGTGGAGGTCGATTTAAAAAACTAAAAACACAAACCTGGAGAAACTCAGCACGTCAAGCAGTGTCCTTTATATAGAAAAGATAAAATACATAACTGATGTTTCAGGTTTGAGCCCTTCATCAAGTTATGTTGGCAGGTAACTGAACAAAAGAGTGGTCGCAAAGGCAGGAGGTGATAGGTGGAGAAGAGAGGGTGGAGAGATGGCTAGGTGAAGGGAGGGGAAGGGTTGGAGGAGAACTGGAAAGGGCTAGGGGAAGGGGGGGAGGGGAAAGAGAAGAGTAGGTTTGCAGAAACCAGAAAAGTCGATGTTAATGCCATCTTGCTGGAGAGTACCCAGGCAGAAAATCAGCTGTTGTTCCTCCAATTTGTGGGTGGTCTTGTTGGAACAGTACATAAGGCTATGGACAGGCATGTGAGTGTGGGAGTGTGACGCAGAACTGAAATGGTTGGCTACTGGGAGGGAGCAAAAGTGCTCAGCGAAGTTATCTCCCATGTAGAGAAGGCCACAAAAGGTGCAGCAAAAGGACCTGAAGATACACAAGTGAAATGTTGCTTCATTTGAAAGGCCTTTTTGGGACCCCAGATGACGGTGATGGAGGAGGTATGGGCGCAAGTGTTGAACCATCTACGGCCATAGGAAAAGGTGCCAAGGGGGCGATTGGTGGGGAGGGATGAGTGCTTGTTTATTAGACTGGAGGCCTGTGACTAGTAGTATGCCTCAGGGATCAGTGCTGGGACTATTATTGTTTGTCATCTATATCAATGATCTTGTTGATAATGTGATAAACTGGATCAGCAAGTTTGCAGATGACACCAAAATTAGAGGTGTTGTGGACAGCGAAGAAGGTTTTCAAAGCTTGCGTAGGGATCTGGACCTGCTGTAAAAATGGGTTGAAAAATGGCAGATGGAATTTAATGCAGACAAGTGCGAGGTGTTGCATTTTGGAAGGACAAACCAGGAAAGGACATACATGGTAAATGGTAGGGCACTGAGGAATGTAGCAGAACACAAGGATCTTGTAATACAGATACATAATTCCCTGAAATTGGCATCACAGGTACAATGGGTTTTAAAGTGATCTTTTGGCTTATTGGCCTTCATAAATCAAAGAATTGTGTATAGGAGTTGAGATGTTATGATAAAACTCTACAAAATATTGGTGAGGCCAAATTTGGAGTAGCATATGCAGTTTTGGTCATGTATCTACAGGAAATGTATCAATAAGATTGAAAGAGTGCAGAGTAGACTTACTAGGATGTTGCCTGGATGTGAGGAACTGAGTTACAGGAAAAGGTTAAAGAGCTTAGCACTTCATTTGCTGGACTGTAGAAGAATGAAGGGAAATTTGATGGCAGTGTTTAAAATTATGAGAGGTCTATGCAGGTAGGTTTTTTTCAACAGATAATAGGTGAGATACAACCCAGAGGAGATGAGTGAAGGTTGAAAGAGGAAAGGTTTGGAGAGAACATTAGGGGGAACTTCTTACAGAGAGAGGTGGATGCATGGAACGAGCTGCCAGCTGAAGTGGCAACTGCAGGCTCAATTTTAATTTTTAAGATAAATTTGGACAGGTACATGGATTGGAGGGGTATGGAGGGATATGTTTGGGGTGAAGGTCAGTGGGACAAGGGAGAATGATACTGCAGGGACTGGAATGTCTGAATGGGTTGTTTCTGTGCTGGGTTGTTCTCATAATTTTGAATACCTCTATCAAATCTCCCCTCATTCTTCCATGCTCCAGGGAAAAAAAAAGTCCTAACCTGTTTAACCTTTCCCTGAAACTCAGTTCCTGAAGTCCAGGTAACATTCTTGTGAATCTTCTGTGCACTCTTTCAATCTTATTAATATATCTCCTGCAGTTAGGTGACCAAAACTGCACATAATACTCCATATTTGGCCTCACCATTGTCTTATACAACTTTACCATAACATCCCAACTCCTATACTCAATACTTTGATTTATGAAGGCCAATATGTCAAAGCTTTCTTTACAACTCTATCCACCTGTGAAGTTAATTTCAGGGAAATATGTACAGATTGTACCTCTTTAATCTGGCAATGTTGGGACCAGGCCATTGCTGGACCACAGAAAATTCTGGAAAACAGAAATTGTCCCCTAAGGGAACCCCTGTGTAAACATCAAAGAAAGAACAAAGCATAAAACAGGAAATAACTGTGGGGTAGCACGTTTAGCGTAGCGATTAGTGCTGTGCCTTTACAGTGCCACTGATTGGGACTGGGGTTCAAGTCCCTCACTGTCTGTAAGGAATTTGTACTAATGGTGGCAGATTCAAATGGCTGGACCACAGTAGTTTCCAGACCACAGATAAGAGAGGTGCAACCTGTATCTATAGTCTCAGATCCCTCTGTCCTACCGCACTCCTCAGTGTCATATCATTTACCATGTATGTCCTTTCTTGGTTTGTCCTTCCAAAATGCAAAACCTCACACTTGTCTGCATTAAATTCCATACATCATTTATCAGCCCATTTTTACAGCTGGGCCATATCCCTCTGCAAGCTTTGAAAACCTTTTTTTGCCGTCCACACGCTTCCAATCTTTGTGTCATCTGCAAACTTGCTGTTGCAATTTACTACATTTTTATCCAGAATATTGAAATAGATGGCAAACAACAATGGACCCAACACCAATCCCTGAGGCACATCTCAGTAGTCATAGGCTTCCATTCTGAGAAGCCATCATTCACCACACTCTCTGGCTCCTCCTGTGTAGCCAATGTCAAATCCAGTTTACTATCTCACCATGAAGTCTTGAGTGTTTGAACCTTCCTGACTTACCTGAATGTGGAATCTTGTCAAAGGGCTTACTAAAGTTCATGTAGATAACATCCATAGCGTTTATTTCATCAACTTTCCTGATACTCTTCTCAAAAATCTATCAGATTGGTTAAACATGACTTACCACATGCATATCCATGCTGAATTACTCCCTGGCTAGCCAAATACATGTATATCTTATCTTTTAGAACTCTTACAAATAATTTGCCTACTACTGATGTCAGGCTCACTGGCTTATAATTTCCAGGGTTATATCGAAAGCGTTTTTTAAACAACGGAACCACATAAGCTATCCTCCAATCCTTCGGCACCACACCCACGACTAAGGACATTTTAAATATTTTTGCCAGAGCCCCTGCAATTTCAACTCAAGTCTCCCTCAAGGTCTGAGGAATAAATTCTCAGGCTCTGTGGATTTATCCACCCTTTTTGCTTCAAGACAGCAAACACCTCCTCCCCTTTAATCTGTATAGGTTCGATGACTTCACTGCTTATTTTCCTTACTTCCTTAGATTCTGTGCCAGTTTCCTGAGTAAATATTGCTGCAAAAAAAAACATCAAAGATCTCTCCCATTTCATCTGGATCCAAACATAGTCGAACATCCTGACCTTCAAGGCAACCAATTTTATCCTTTACTATCCTTTTGTGCTTAGATACTTGCGTAGAAATCCTTAGAATTTTCATTTACATTGAAGTTTTTTCTTGCATTTTTTATACTCCTCAAGTCCCTCACTTGGTCTGTGTTGCCTATACCTCTCTTCTTTTGAATCAGATCTGCAATATTCCTTGAAAACCAAGATCCCCATGCCTTCTAACTTTGCTTTTAATCCTATTAGGAACATACAAACTCTGCACTCTCAAAATTTCACTTTTGAATGTCCTCCACTTACCTCACACATCTTTGCCAGAAAACAAATTCTCTCAATCCATGCATTCCAGGTCCTGTCTCATTTCTTCAAAATTGGCCTTTCTCCAATTTAGAACCTTAACCTGAGGCCCAGATCTATCCTTCTGCATAATTAACTTGAAACTAATGGCATTTTGATCATTGGACCCAAAATGTACTCTTACATATACTTCTGTCACCTGTCCTGTATCGTTCCCTAATAGGAGATCCAGTATTGCAGTATCCTTTAGTTGGTACCTCTACATTGATTGAGAAAACTTTCATGAATATATTTGACAAACTGCAAGCCCTTCAGCCCTTTTACGGTATGGGAATCCCAATCAATATGTGGAAAGTTAAAATCCCCTACTACCATAACCTTGTGTTTCCTGCAGCTGTCTGCTATCACTCTACAGATTTGCGCCTCCAATTGTCATTGACAAATGGGTGGAATAGAATACAATCCCATAAGTGTGGCCATATATTCCCCGTTCCTCATCTTCACCCATATTGCCTCAGAAGCCAAGCCATCTGCTCTGTCCTGCCTGAGCACAACTCTGATATTTTTCCTGATGAGCAATGTCACTCCTCCCCCTTTCATCCTTGTCAATGGACAAGAGTGCAGCTTTGGCAATATCAGTTTTAATTCTCTCGAAAGCTTTCAGGGCTGCTGGAGAGTGAGGGAAAGATTTTGTGTCAAACAGGGGGCGTGCCTTCGTATCGTAGTCACGTACCCATTTGCAGTAGTAGGATAAGAATCCCATACACCCCGTAAGGGTTTTTGTGGAGTCTGGAGGTGGCAGCTTCTTAAGGGGTGCCATTCTTTCAGGATCAGGGCAGATTTCGCCCTCGCCAACAATGTAGCCCAGAATGGGTAGTTCTGTTGCAATGAAAACACATTTACCCTCGTTAAATGTAAGGTTGAGTACTTTGGACGTCACTAGAAATTTTTTTAGTTTGTTATCATTCTCGGTCTGGGTCTTACCACAGATAGTGACATTATCCAGACAGGGCAACGTACCCTGTAACTCATACATGCTAACGATTTTCTCCATCTCCCTTTGAAACACTGACACACCGTTAGTGACTCCAAAAGGTACCCTCCTAAACTGGTATACCCCCCCCCCATCAGCTTCGAACGCTGTATAGGGTCGTTCGTGTATTTTAATGGGGATTTGGTGGTAGACTACTTTCAGGTCGATAGTCGAGTACACTTTATATTGTGCTATTTGATTAACCATTTCATTGATGCGAGCCAGGGGGTAGGCGTCCAAGTTAGTGCAATGGTTAATTGTCTGGCTGTATTCAATAGCCAGTCGTTTCTTAGTGTGATTTTTCACCACCACCATTGAACTCCTGTTGGGTTCAATCACCCCCTCTTATGTAGTCTCTGAGTCTCAGCCTTAATAAACTCACGGTCCTCTTTGCTGTAAGAATGGCTCTTAGAGGCAATTGGTTGACACTCGGGAGATAGATTACTGAACAGGGAGGGAGCTTTGATCTTTAGTGTGGACAGAACACATCCCCCAGTGTGGGGGATGGTAAGTGTGGGTAGCAGCCCATCAAAATTTCACACTACACTTTTCATCTGAGATTGAATATCCAACCCCAGTAACACGGGAGCCCAGAGATCAGGCATTACGAAGAGCCAAACATCAGCAAGACAACATCCCTGCAAGTTCAGAGTAACTTTACAGTTGTCCCGTATAGTCTTTTTAAGTTTGTTACAAGCGACCGATATCCGTCGGTTCGCTGGATATCTCCGAAAATTTAAGGCTTTAGCAACCTTTTCATGAATGTAGCTGTCAGTGCTGCTGGAGTCTATTAAGCAATCGACAGTCTCACCATTCACCTCCCCCTTCATAGTCGACCGTTCCAGTCCGTAACAACCCCCAAGCTTTACAGTCAATGAAGCTATCACAGGGGATCTTTGTGTTGATCTCACCTCGCCGTCACTTGAAGTCGATTCAGTGGGCTCGTCTGAAGATCCCCTCTTTCCATTCCAGAGGCTCTAGGATGAATTTTCTTAGTGCTTTTCTTCTTCTTCTTATCAGTGGGAGTATTTTTTGCTCTATGTGCTTTAGCAAAGTGGCCATGTTTCCCACAGTAGCTGCAAGTAGCGAATCGAGCCAGACACTTTTGTCTGGGGTGCCAGCTCTTATTAAAGAAGTAACATTTGCCAGGTGTTCGTCCCTTTCTCTCCTTCAGGGTTCCTGCACTCCTGGGTGTTTCCTTTACAATTTCCAGTATTTCGCTGGACCACATAGCACTTCTCAGTGTTCTGGCTAGCGTGACTGCTTGGCCATAGAGGCTTTGTTTCTAGTAGCTTCTGACAGATGTAACTGGAGTTGATTCCGTTGACAAAAGCATCCAGCTTTAAAGCATTGTGGTGTTGTTTAACATTGACTGCCTCAACATCGCATTTGTTTGCCAACAAGTCGAGAGCCAATGCATAGGCAGCATCACTTTCCCCGGGTTTCTGGTGTCTAATCAGCAACTAGTGCCAGGCAAGTACCACATTCTGTGGCACCGCATAGTAAGCAGTCAATCATTCCGGGGCTATAGCCAGAATCACAGCTCCTCGAGTTACAGGAAAAGGGATCTCACCCAGTAAGGAATTCAGGTGACCACACTGTATCGCTTCATCGACCACGTTGTTCCGAGCCATGTAGTAATCGAAACAAGTAATCCAGTGGTTGAAGATTTCTCTGGCCCTCGGGGCAGACTGGTCAATTATCAGCCGCTCTGGCTTGAGTGTTGCGTCCATTTCTACTAATAAAATTGAAGTGCCAGTTAATGAAGAAATTGAAGGCTGTGTAGTTAACAAGGAATCATGGCTTTTATTAGTAGAAACTCAGTAGTACAATAATGAATGATAATGGGTGCGTACACATTTATAGCTAAGTGGAGTGTCTTTAGTGGTAGAGATAATACATGTCCAATGTCAGTAGAGCAGACTAAGCACAGTGAAAGACTGACAGCATGACACAGATTCATCACATAGTGTATCTGTAACTCCTGTCTATCAGACCCTCAACTTCCTGAATGAACCAGAGTTCATCCAACTCCAGCTCCAATTCCTTAACTCGGTCTTCATTTACATTTACCTTTAATGCATTGATTTTAATTTTGAATTTTTGTAATGTATTTTCCTTTTTTAAATTATCAGCTTTCAAAGCTAAATTAAAAATAATTTATTGCTATATTAACTTTTCAAAATTTTTGGATATTTCTCAGATAACAGATGAAATTAAAGACCATGACACATCTGACAGCCAGCTAACTGTAAAGCAATGGTAAAGGTTCTGAAAACACCCACTAAATGTTCAACATATATGATACATTAAACCCATTAAACAATATCATCACACAATGAAAATAAACAAGAAAATTGTGTCATCTACTTTTACATACTGGGTCAGCCCTTTATGAGGCTGTGGTGGATGTGGCTGTGTGTGCTAAATTCTACAGCCTTCTGTGTTCTGGATACTCAAAGTGCTAAATGCAACCAGTCAGTATACTTTCCACAGTGCTCCTGTAGAAATTTGATAAAAGTATCTAACAACATGCCACATCTACTGAGCCTTCGTAGAAAGTAGAGGCTTAGCGTAACTTCCTCATAGTTGTCATTTCATGCTAGCTCTGGGAGAGGTCTTCTGATATGTGGAATCCAAAGAGTGTGACGTCATTAACCCCTTCCACCTCCATTCCACCTCCAATGGATACAGCTGTGTTGTCCTTCGGCACAGGTAAAGATATTTTACTGATATTTTGGGTCTGAGCCCTTCTTCATAGCAGGCAGCCATCTGATTAAAGACTGGGGAGAGGAAAGAGGAACAATGAGAGGCGGAGGAGAACAAACCAACAGACAAAAGGTGTTAATTAGATATGATGAGAGGAATGGTAAGAATTGATTGTGGCTCTGTGAAAGGAAACAGAGAGAAAAGGGAAAAGAGAGAGTGGGAGAGAGAAAGAGAGAACTAGAGGAAAGGAAATAGGAGGGTCAAAGATGAGGGGTTGGGTTGTTTAACATAAACCGGATAAGTCTATGTTAATGCCATACGATTGGAGGGTGTCCTGATTAAACATGCGATATTGCTCCTCCAATATACAGGTGGTCTCAGTCTGGCAGTGCATGAGACCATGGACAGATATGTCAGCAAGGGAATGGGATTGGGAATTGAAATGGGTGGCCATGAGCATTTAGGAAATAGAGCAGGGGACTAAGCCTGCAGCCTTGCGGTGCCCTGTGCTGACGGTTGTTATAGAGACCAATTCTTTCACAAGGCTGCAGGAGAGAGAATCATTCAATTTACTGTGTGGAGATTCCAAACACATTTTCTTTTGCTACCGTTTAATATTTTCAATCATTTTCCAATGTGAAGCTTCTTACTTTTCTATCTTTAGCAGGTGATGAGAATTTTATTTGTTGAACTGACACCATCTTTCCTGTCGCTGTCACCCTTTCTTTCAAAATTTACCTGATTGTGCATGGAACTTCAGTTTATTGGAGTTTACTCTTATTCCTAGGAGGTACAGTGATTTTTCTACTCTGCAAGAAACAAACTTCTCCATTTAATGACTTAAAGGCACAAGTCTGGAGTGTGATGGATTACTTTCCAATTGCATGGATGAGTGCAGTTCCAACAACATTCAAGAAACTTGACACAAACCAACATGAAGCAGCTGCTTGATTGGCTTTCTTCCACCACCATTAACATCCATCCCCCACAATAATGGCAACACATTGTTCCAGTGTGACAGCCACCAAACCTGCAATCTACAAGGATGAGGGCAAAAGCTCCACGGAAACCTTACTATCATCAAGACTTCCCTGCACACCCAAACTTTGAGCCCCTTGATGTGAAAATGTCTTTCCCTTCCTTCATCTTTTCTGGGTCAAGGATCTGCAATTCCCTGTCTGACAGAACCTTATGAGGACTGTCAACCCCTGTGTGAACTTCACAGCTTGCAGGAGTCATCGAAACACTTCCTTCCAAAGGACAATTGAAAATAGATATCTGTGTATGTACTAGTCATCAATTACTAAAGACAGGTTCAATACTGATTCCATGGAAGAGGCCTCTAAAGTGATTCTACAAAGTGCTGCTAAGGTGATAATTTTCAGAGAAAAATTGTGTGCATTTTCAATATATAGACTAGTGGTTCTCAACCTTTTTCTTTCTGCTCACATAGCACTTTAAGTATTCCATATGCCATAGGTGCTCTGTGATTATTAAGGGATTGCTTAAGGTGGTATGTGGGTGGAAAGAGTTTGAAAACCACTGTCTTAATTGTACATAATTGACTCGTTATGTGCATGGTTTCATAACTCCAAAGAAAATGGACCAATGACAATTTCTCTCAAGCAAAATATTTCAGTAACAATTGGGTCTTGAGGAGTGGTTCTCAACCTTCCCTTCCCACTCACATAACACCTTAAGCAATCCATTACTAATTACAGATCATCGATAGCATAGGGATTACTTAAAGTGGTATGTCAGTGGAAAGAAAAAGGTTGAGAACCACTGATATAGACCATGACTATAAAACCTTTAAAATTGTATAGTGTTTTATTATGTCACCAAAGATCCTTCGAAATTCATGTCCCTAAACTGTCCTGATCTTTTTTTAATCATTCCAATGTTAACATTGACAGTAACCAGGGAGTAAAATGATGAACTAACCTGTTTAAAAAACAATGGTGGTGCTGCCAGAGCTGTTGTAACAGCAGCACTGCTGCTGGTGTGGACCTGGGAGAGCGGGGAGCAGAGACACAGTGCTCCTCTTCTGAGTCCAACTGCCCAATCCTTATGCTGGCAGCTCCATAATTGACTTGTTAAAGAAGCCGATAGTGTTTTTATCTAAAATCCTGCAACATCTGTGCTGGCAGCGACCTCGAGGGGTTGTAGACTCTAGGGGAGCAGCAGACCAGCACAGGGCACCAGAAATGGGGAGAAACCCCACTGAGGATAAGGATGAGAGATGATCCTGCAGGACGGATACCACAGCAGTAGACAACCAAGGGGACGAAGAACAAACACAGGCTGTTAACAGCTTGTGGTCAAAGGACCCACACAGACTGTGGGCTGCTAGAGACTATCTCATGAGAACCAGATATCGAAAATAGGATTCGAAAATGTGCTGAGGGCAAGAAGGGCTCCCTTGAGCACTGAAGGCTTTCTGATCATATCTGGTGTTTGATCTGCAGCACGGGGTTGCCAATCAAATACTTTCTGAATACCAGAGCAGGTTCAAGTTCTGACCAACTCCTGCACCTAATTAAATTCTTTTTTCTTTGGCTTGGCTTCGCGGACGAAGATTTATGGAGGGGTATGTCAACATCTGCTGCAGGCTCGTGGGTGACTGACAAGTCCGATGCGGGACAGGCAGACACGGTTGCAGCGGCTGCAGGGGAAAATTGGTTGGTTGGGGTTGGGTGTTGGGTTTTTCCTCCTTTGTCTTTTGTCAGTGAGGTGGGCTCTACGGTCTTCTTCAAAGGAGGTTGCTGCCCGCCAAACTGTGAGGCGCCAAGATGCACGGTTGGAGGCGATATCAGCCCATTGGCGGTGGTCAATGTGGCAGGCACCAAGAGATTTCTTTAAGCAGTCCTTGTACCTCTTCTTTGGTGCACCTCTGTCTCGGTGGCCAGTGGAGAGCTCGCCATAGAACACGATCTTGGGAAGGTGATGGTCCTCCATTCTGGAGACGTGACCCACCCAGCGCAATTGGGTCTTCAGCAGCATGGATTCGATGCTTGCGGACTCTGCCAGCTCGAGTACTTCAATGTTGGTGATGAAGTCATTCCAATGAAAGTTGAGGATGGAGCGGAGACAGCGCTGATGGAAGCATTCTAGGAGCCATTGGTGATGCCGGTAGATATATACTTGCATGTATATTCACAGGTGGAAACAGCCTTTTACTGTGCTATGGTTCATAACTAGCCACCTACAACATTTGCCAATAAAACCGGCATCTGTGTGGCTTCAGAGGCCACAAGAGGACTAGATACAAATCCACGGACCCTCAGTGACTCTGTTTCTCCTACAGGAAAGGGTGCTCAGCAATACTAATGGTGACTCTTTGACCCCCATATGGCAGACTCAAGGACATTTTGTGTAATATCACATTTTCTGTTTATCACATGACAATAAAAGAATCTTGAATCTTGTAGTCAGCAGCAAGAAAAATACAGAGCCTGCATGATGTAAAGCAGAAATAAAATACAGTCTTTTAAAACAAGGTTGAGGAGAAACAGCTGGACACTGATATAGAGCACACTTCCATGGCATCCGAGAGTGGATCTACAACAGGAGCAATATAAGCAGGAGTCAAATTTTTGCACATTTTCTCTATAAGTTTATGTTTTCTTTTAATTAAGTGTGGCTTTCATTTGGTGAATTCTGGTGTTGTTAGTGTGGAAATAGCAAAAAAAACATTGTGCAATATACAGGAATTCATTCAGTCAGAACATGACTTATCAAGGTCAGTTATATTCTCAAACCATTTAGTTTTTCATTTTGGACTATTTAAGGTCTTTATTTTCACAATGTAAGGGTTTCAATATTACACAGATTCAATGTTGCACAGATATCAAGGGACTGGGGAAAATACCACCTTCACTATATTTGTGTATTTTTCCTACTATAATTTCATTTTTCTTTTTCCTTAATTTTTCTTAATTTTTTTTCTCTGGGTAATATCATCAAAAAAATTTTTTTTTTCCCAAAGACTTTTCCAGGAGGCAATCAAACATTTGTCAGGAGAATCAAAGAATAAATATCAGAGGATCAAATCTACTGTGTGAGTTGCAAGCGGGTGTAGGTGACTAATTATAAAGCACAACCCAGATAAAGGCTATTTCCACCTGGGAATGTACATGCAAATAATTTAATTAGGTGCAAGAGTAGGTCATAAACCACTTGAACCTGCTCTGACATTCAAAAACGTCATGGCTGCTCCAACTGTAACCTCAACTCTGTCATTTTGCCTACCTCCAGTAATTTAGCTTCCTCTTTCTAATCAAGTTTCCATGTATCTTCACTTTCAAGTGTGAGTCTCCACAGCCCCTTGCTGATGAGACTTCAAAATACTCAAGATAGTCTGAAAGAAAAAAAATCTCATCTCCTTAAATCCATGACCCCTTATTTTATGCAGTGGTTCCTCCTTCTATCTACTTGTGAAAGTGGAAACATCCTCTCCACATAAACCCTACCCTTACTAAAAAACATCACACTATAATCTTCATCTTGCATCATATGAACATTTTTTTCAAATTAGTCTTTTTTGTTTCTATCAAAAAGAAAATTCAAATACCTTCTTTCATTGAACCTTATATTTCTCTCTCTCTCTCAAACTCTTTATGTCTAGGATCTTAATACATTAATGCTCTCAGGGAGAAATGCTGACTTACTGATCAAGTCTTTCCCTTACTCTGTTGTTGAACCTTCATAGAACATAGGGCATTAGAGCACAGTATGGCCCTTCAGCCGACCTATATATTCATACCGGAACCAATAAACCCTTCCAACCTTGTAACCCTTTTTCATTTATTCTTACATCCATTATCTGTCTAAGAGTCTCTTAAATGCCCCTAATGTTTCAGCGTCCACCACCACCTCTGGCAAGGCATCCTAGGCACCCACAACTCTGTGTAAAAAAAACACCCCTGATGTCTCTCCCAAACTTTCCTCCCTGTTCTCTGGTGTTTGCTGCTCCTACCCTAAGAAAAAGACACTGGCTGTCCACCTTATCTCTGCCTCTCAGGATCATTTAGACCCCTGTTAAGTCTTCCTTGTTCCAAAGAAAAAAGTCCCAGTTCTGCTAGCCTTGCCTCATAAGACTTATTTTCCAATCCAGGCAACATCATGGTGAATCTCCTCTGCACCCTCTCCATAACTTCCACTGCTCAATATTTGTAACATTAAGCTCTTCAGTGTGGGGTTGGAAAACAGGATATCTTCATTTGCTTGCAAAGGTTCCTATTTGACTTGTAATGGGGAGAGTTCAGAAAATACAGAGGCTGTTTTTGTCTGAAATATGCAAAGTCATTTACTGTATGCATGTTTGAAATGCTTGAGCCCATTTCCTGTTGAAGTCTGCTCAACAGGAATCAGGACGAGGCAGTTCTGGTCACAATTCACTGTAAAGCAGGTGTCGCTTTTCTGCTGAATTGATAATATAGAAAGATAGAAAACAAAGTTGTGCCAAACCTTAGAAATTACTGACTTACCCATAGCCCTCTATTTTTCTAAGCTCCAAAAGTCTCTTAAAAGAGCTTCCACCACCGTTGCCAGCAACCTATTCCATACACCCACCACTTACTGTGTAAAAAAAACGTACCCCTGCCATCTCCTTGTGTGGCAACCATTTTAGCCCTGGGAAAAATCCTGACTATCCACACGGTCAATGCCTTTCATCATCTTACACTTTTCTATCAGATCACCTCTCATCCTCCATCACTCCAAAGTGAAAAGGCTGAGTTCACTGTTTTCATAAGGGCATGCACCCTAACCAAGACAACATCCTTGTAAATCTCCTCTGCACCCTTTCGATGACTTCTACATCCTTCCAGAAGTGAAGCGTTCAGAACAGAGCACAGTACTCCAAGTGGGGTCTGACCAGGGTCTTATATAGCTGCAAAATTCCTAAATTCAATTCCACGATTAATGAAGACCATACACCGTATGATTTCTTAACCACAGAATCAACCTGTGCAGCTGCTTTAAGTGTCCTATGGACTTGGACCTCAAGATCTCTCTGATCCTCCACACTGCCAGAGTCTTATCAAAGGCCCTTTTACACTGCCCATGAAAGGAGGTAATTAATCATCTTTTTACCATTTCACTTAACTGTGTGAACACGAAGAATGCAGGATGGGGGGTCATTTTCATTCTGGTACTTATCCATAGGTAGCATCACAGCCAATGCATTTTCCATTGGCTCTTGTGTAAAAGGTTTACCAGCCTTTCCACTGTAATGCTGCAGGTGCCACCTCCTTTTGCACCATGATGCAAGATCCCTATGTAAAAGGATGCACTGAACTGGCTTTTCTTGGTACACTCTGATCCAACCTGTCTTTAAACACGGGTTGTTGACACATCAATTTACTGGGATCTCAGAATCAAAGGGGTAATATTCGACCTACCAGAATGAACCACTTCACACTTATTTGGTTTGAACTCCATCTGCCACTTCTCAGCCCAGTTTTGCATCCTATCAATGTCCTGCTGTAACCTCTGACAGCCCTCTTCAACTATCCACAACACCCCCAACCTTTGTGTCACCAGCAAACTTACCAACTCATCTCTCCACTTCCTCATCCATGTCATTTATAAAACCTTGAAGAGTAAGGGTCCCAGAAACAGATCCCCGAGGCACTCCACTGGTCACCAACCTCCATGCGGATTATCACCTGTCTACAACCACTCTTTGCCTTCTGTGGGCAAGCCAAATCTGGATCCACAAAGCAATGTCGCCTTGGATCCCGAGCCTCCTTACTTTCTCAATTAGCCTTGCATGGGGTACCTTGTCAAATGCCTTGCTGAAATCCATATGCACTACATCTACTGCTCTTCCTCCATCAATGTGTTTAGTCACATCCTTAAAACAATCAATCAGGCTCTTAAGGCAAGGCCTGACTTTGACAAAGCCATGTTGACTATTCCTAATCATATTATACCTCTCCAAATGTTGGTAAATCCTGTCTCTCAGGATCTTCTCCATCAACTTACCAATCACTGAAGTAAGACTCACTGGTCTATAATTTCTTGGACTATCTTTCTTTCTTGAATAAAGGAACATCCGCACCCCTCCAATCCTCCAGAACCTCTCCTGTCCCCATTGATCATCAGCAGATTCCACAATTTCCTCCCTTGCTTCCCACAGTAGACTGGGGTACATCACAACCAGTCCCGGCGACTTATCCAACTTGATGCTTTCCAAAAGCTCCAGCACATCCTCTCTCATAATATCTACAAGCTCAAGGTCTTCAGTCTTTTGAAAGCCATCAGTACAATCACCAAGATCCTTTTCCACATTGAAGACTGAAGTCAAGTATCCATTAAGTATCTCTGCTATTTCTTCTGGTTCCATACACACTTCCCCATTGTCACACTTGATAGGTCCTGTTCTTTCATGTCTTATCCTCTTGGTCTTCACATGCTTGTAGAATGCCTTGGGGTTTTCCTTAATCCTGCCCGCCAAGGCCTTCTCATGGCCCCTTCTGACTCTCCTAATTTCCTTTTTAAGCTCCTTCTTGATAGACTTATAATCTTCTAGATCTCAAACATTACCTCACTATCTGAACCTTTTTTAGGCTTTTCTTCTGTACTCGATTTTTTATAGCCTTTATACACCATGGTACTTCCCTGTCTCACTGGAATATACTTATGCAGAACTCTACACAAACATCCCTGAATATTTGCCACATTTTTTCGTACTTTTCTCTGAGAACATCTGTTCCCAATTTAAGCTTCCAATTTCCTGCCTGATAGCCTCCTAATTCCTCTTACTCCAATTAAACATTTTTCTAACTTGTCTGTTCCTATCTCTCTCTCCAATGCTATTATAAAGGAGATGGAATTATGATCTCTATCTCCAAAATGTTCTCCCACTGAGAGATCTGACACCTGACCAGGTTCATTTCCCAATACCAAATAAAGTACAGACTCTCCTCATGTAGGCTTATCTACATATTATGCCGAGAAACATTCCTGAACACACTGAATAAACTCCACCCCATCTAAAACCCTCACTCTAGGGAGATGCCAATCAATATTTGGGAAATTATAATCTCCCATCACGATAACTCTGTTATTATTACACCTTTCCAGAATCTGTTTCCCTATCTGCTCCTTGATATCCTGTTCCCATTGGGCGGCCTATGAAAAACACCAAGTGTAGAGCTCGTCGAAAGAACCAAAGACTTGTTGATCCGAACCAAGGCTTTTATTAGCAAAAGACAGGAGTTCTTCACAGGTGGCTGACCAGTCCGGAATGATCCGACCTGGCTAGGGACACAACCCTTTAAGGCCCAGACAGTAGGCGTGACTAAGCTCTCAGCCAATCGCTGTAAGCACAGTCATTGCACTCTAGATACTGTAACTATATACATTGGTGATAGGTCTGTACTATCACACCAAGTAAAGTTAGTGACCCCCTTCCTATTCCTAACCTCCACTCCAAAGACAATCCCTCTATGACGTCCACCTTTCCTGTAGCTGTGACACAGTGCCATTCCCTCACCTCTTTTACCTCCCTCCTTGCCATTTCTGAAGCATCTAAAACCCAGCACTTGAAGTAACCATTCCTGTCCCTGAGCCAACCAAGTCTCCATAATGACCACCACATCATAGCTCCAAGTACTGATGCACGCTCTAAGCTTATCCGCTGTGCTCACAATACATTTTGTGTTAAGATTGACAAATTTCAAACTGTTCATCTGAGCTTGTCCCTTCTCTATCACCTGCGTATCCTCCCTCACACGCTGTCTCCAAGCTTTCTCTATTTGTGAGCCAACCGCCTCTTCAGTTCGGTTCTCACTCCCCATCAATTCTAGTTTAAACTCTTCCCAGTAGCCTTAGCAAACCTCCCCATCAGGATATTGGTCCCCTTGAGATTCAAGTGCAACCTGTCCTTTTTGTATAGATCATACCTGCCCCAAAAGAGGTCCCCGTGGTCCAGAAATATGAATCCCTGGCCTCTGCTCCAATCCCTGAGCCATGCATTTATCTTCCACCTCATTCTATTCCTATACTCTCTGCCTCTTGGCGCAGACAATAATCCAGTTTGTCATCCAGTTTCTCAACTTTTAACTCTCTGTGGTCTTTTTTCAAGACCTCTTCCCTCTTCCCTATGTCATTGGTACCAATATGTATCACAACTTCTGGCTTCTCTCCTTCCCACTGCAGGATATTTGGACATGATTTAAAACATCCCAGTCACCTGGAAAGTGAACTACCATCCAAGTTTCTTTCCTGAGACAACACAATCTTCTGTCTGACCCCCTAATTATAGAGTCCCCTATCATTATTGCCTTTCCCTACCCTTCTGAGCCACAGGGATGGACTCTGTGCCAGAGGCACAACCACTGTTGCTTCCCCAGGTGGGCTGTTCCCCCCAACAATACTCAAACAGGAGTACATATTATCAATGGGTACAGCCACAGAGGTACACTGCAGCACCAGACTCTTCCCCTTCCCCCTCATTACTGTAATCCACTTGTCTATCTCCTGTGGCCCAGGTGTGACCACCTGCCTATAACTGCTTTCTATCACCTCTTTGCTCTCCCTGACCAGACAAAGGTCATCGAGCTGCAACTCCAATTCTATAATGTGGTCCCATAGGATTTGCAACTCGACACATTGGGTGCAGACATGATAGTCTGGGAGGCTGGGAGACTCCAGGACCTCCCACATCTGTCACTGAGCACAGAACACTGGCCTTACACACATACTTCTTGTCTGCAAATAACACAAATAAACCTACCTCACCTTGTTACCGTTGAGCCCATTGAGCCAAAGCCATACCCCTCTGCTAGCCTCTCACTCTGCTGCATGTTCCAAATGCACCACTGACACAGGGAAGGGCACAGCGTTACCACACCACCGACCCAGAGAAGGCTTTGGGGTCACCGCACCACTGACCTGGTGAAGGCTGCATTACTACCGTACCACTGACCCGGGTTTGCAACACACCTTTATGACTTGCCAACAAAAACTACTAGATCAGTTGATCGTTGCAATGAGAGGGTTGATAACAGATCTTTTTGTTTAAAATGGACTTGTCCACTCACTGTCTTCAATATGAACAGGCGTGTTAATTGAGAAGCTAAGCAAGACAAGGTCCATGAACGTATTCTGCTTGGAGGTCAGAGACCGCTGATGTTCTGCAAGGATCCTGCTATTTGTGATTTTTTTTAATGAATGTTTTGGATGAAGAAGTGGAGGTGTGGGTCAGTAATTTTGCAGATGATATAAAGGTTAGAAGTGTTGGGGATAGCGTAGAAGATTATTGAAGGTTACAACAGGATATAGTCGATGTTATGGATCATGGACTGACCTTTTAGACTGTGGACTGTTATAATAAGGATGGATTTCTGCTAAAAACTCTGTGCAACTTGTGGCACAGTTGAGTGCTGACTTATCAATTGTTTGGAACTTTCGAGAACAAAGGGAGAATCCAGCTGTGAAGCAGCAGACTGGCATTTGAAGCAGCAGACTGGCAGTTGGAGTGGCAGAGGGCAGCTGGAGAGCTGTGTGAAATGCACATGCCTCTTAAGCGAGGAGTTATACATTTCCTTCAACATTAGTCATTTCTCTCTCCAATGTTCAATTCGACATCCTTTGTTATCAGTTAAAGAATTGAACTTGGACATTGAATTCTGTGGACTGTGTTTTTTTTGGACTGACTTACTTGACTGATTGACCTGGGGTTTGGGGGGATTTTTCCTTTTTGAATATTGGGCACAAACTGTAATGGTCTGGGTTTTTCAAATACACAGATCATTTACTATAGCATTACATTTGCTAAAGATCCTTATAGTGGGGTTAATTGTGTTAAGACATTATATTGTTAATAGTTATTAGTAAATATAGAGTTAAAATTTAACCCTTTTGAATTGCGTCTTTTGTTGCTGCTAGTTTGAGATGTAACATCAAGATGCAGAATTGGGCAGAGAAATGACAGATGGAGTTCAATCCAGTTAAGGGTGAAGTGACGCATTTTGGAAGGTTAAACTTGAAGGTAGAGTACCTGGTTAATGGCAGGATTCCTAACAATGTGGAGGAACGGAGGGAGCTTGTGGATTGGGTCCATAGATCTCTCAAAGTTGCTGTACACATTGATAAGGTAATTAAAATAGAGTATGGTATGCTACCTTCATTAGGCAGGGGATTGAGTTCAGGAGCTAATAGGTAATGATTAATCTCTATAAAACTCTGGTTCAGTTCTGGTTGCCTCTTTACAAGAAGGATGTAGATGCTTTCGAGCAGCCATACTTAAAATGACCCCCTTAGGACTCTGCTCAAAGTTTATGGGCCCCCTTCCCAGAGAAGCAGTCAAGTTTAGTTGGTTTCTTCCATACTTCTCTCCTACAAACTTCATAAGACACTTAAAAATATTTTATTTCAGTCTGTCGGCCCCCTGTAATGTGCTGTGGCTCCTGATGGAGTGGTTGTGGGGTGGAGGTGAGAGGCGGGTGTATTGCTTTAGAGAGGGTGCAGAGGAGATTTACCAGAATGTTGCCTGGATTAGAGACAATGTCTTATGGAGCAAGGTGGACAGAGCTTGGGCTTTTCTCTTTGGAGCAATCAAGGATGAAAGGTGACTTAATAGAGGTATATAACAATATGAGGGTGTAGGATTCATGCAACACAGGCGTGGAGAAGAACGACACACACACCAAAGCCTTGAAGTTGAGACTAGTTTATTGCACTGGCCGTCATATTTGCATGGGTCCCAGGTGCTGATGTCAGGACACTGTGTCATCGGCGTGCCGGACTGGGATTGGCCAGCGATCCCGCCACAGTTCACTTGGGATGACGAACGGTGTCACCCCCAGGTCTGCGCGGTTGCAGCGTTTGTCGGCCATTTTGTGGGCCGTTCTGTGACTCCGTGCATGGGCACCCCTCCCCTCCAGAACTGACAATCAGGATGTTGTCCATTGTTGGGCGGTCTGCCCCTGCGTCGCAGGGGAGGAGTGGAGACAGGTTGGTTACAGTCCAGATATGCTGGCTTCAGGTGGTCAATGGTAAAGGTCTCCTCCACGGATGTCGAGGATGAAAGCGCAGCTGTTACCTCTGATGACCCCATAGGGCCTCTCCTAGGGTCATTGTATGGGCAGCTGGTGTCTGCTCCTTCGCACCAACACATACTGACAAGTCTTTAAGTCCCTGGGGATGTTATGTGTGGTGGGGGTTGTTGCAGGACCAGGGACCGCAGTTTTCATCACAAGTTCTCAAGGGTGGCCGCAGGATCTTCCCAGCATTTGTCAAGGACTAGTAACTCCCCTGGAATAATTAAGGGTGAACCGTAGATCAGCTCCGCTGCCAAGGCATTGAAGACTTAATTCAACGTGGTGTGAATCCCCAACAGGACCCAAGGCAGTTTGTCCACCCAGTTGGGACCCTTGAGCTGGGCCATCAAGGCTGCCTGCAGGTGCCTGTGGAACTGCTCCACCAAACTATTGACCTGAGGGTGGTATGCTGTGCTGTGGTGGAGCTGTGCCTCAGGAAGTTAGCCAGCATGTCCAGAGACCAGAAGTAAATTGTGCCCCCGTATATGAGGTTAGGTGCTCGGGGACCCTGAATCTGGACACCCAGGTGTTGATGAGTGCCCTGGCGCAGGTTTCTATCATGGTATCAGCCAGTGGAGTTGCCTCAGACAACCTCATGGAGTGATCAACCATGGTCAATGGGTATCTTGCCCCACGGGAAACTGGTAATGGCCCCACTATATCAATATGTATGTGGCTAAACCTCTGCCGCACTGGTTCAAAAGGCTGTACGGGCGCCTTTGTGTGAGTCTCCAGTTTTGAGGACTTGCAGTTCATACAGGTTGTAGTCCACTGGCTGACCTCTTTGCGGAGGCCATGCCTAGCCACCATCTTAACTGTGGCTTGAATTGCCAGATGTGCCAGGTTGTGTATGGCATCAAAAACCTGGCATCTCCATATGGCTGGGATGATGGGGTGAGGGCTGCCGGTGGAGAACTTGCACATGTTATGAGCATAGAGGACCCCAAAACCCAGCAGCAATAGATATTCACCAAGACAAATTATTACTTAAACAAAAGTTGCTTTTAATTATCTTTAAACATGAAAACAGAAACACACTTTAACTTACCACTATTGAATTAACTAACCTAACTTAACTCTTTTCTAATTCTAAGCGCACATGTATGTAATGTGTGTGTAAGTTCAGAAAAGTTAGTTGATTCACAGTCCAATCTTACTTCTCATTCTTCAAAGTTCACTGGTTGCAGGAAATTCTTATGCTGTGCACAGAATTTAGCATTTATGAAGTTCACCAGGCTTTGGTACTTGAAAGGTAAATGGTTACCGCTCAGGAAGATTCTTGTTGGTTTTCAGAGAGAGATTTGTTGTTCCAGGACACCCACAACTGATTCCTTTTTAATCAGCCACTTCAGTGTCTTACTGACGAAACTTGCCTACTCAGGGGTCTCCAGCTTATAACCTTTTTCTTTCAGGTCACCACAGAGTGCTTTTTTGTTTCTCTTATTCCAAGTGAAACATTAGACAGCCAGTCCTCTCTTCTGCATGAACCACAAGGGCTTTGACCAGGCTGAACTAAGCACTCACAACCCATCTTCCAAATGGGGTTTTCCACAAGCTTGCCAGCTTGTCCTGTTCCAGTCCCAGTTGCTGCTGCTGACTGTAAAACTGTAGAATTGATCTCTGTGTGTGTGTCTCTCTCCCTGAGAGAGAAAGCCTGTTTGACTCTCTCTGCTTGCAAAACCACATGACACTCTTAGAACAGCAAGTTCCCTTCCAGACCATCTGCGGCTCCCGCAAGCTTTCATCTGTTGCTCTTTTGTAAATAATAATCCATTAGTGAAGTCTCTTGGGCACTCTCCAAAGTTTTTGCAAAGATTGTTGGCCCCAACATATCTAGCATGAGCAGAGCTCTAGTATTTTAAATAAGATCTGTTTTAAAGTATTTGTATGTGATCTACACTAAAAAAAAACCCTGCCCCAATTTATCTCCCAATAACATATGTATATTCTGTCACACACAATAGTTTCAGGTTACCTGGGCCGACAGAGACATCTTCCACCCTGAGACCGGAGATGGCTGTCCTATACACGGGGATCTCAGGGTCCTGCTGCTGCCTTTGGTGAGGGGCACATAGTCACCCTCCCCCGGGGTGGCATAGACCGATTCGATCGCGGGATGACAGAGTGTCGGCTATCATATTATTTTCCCCGCGATGTGCTGTATGTCTGTGGTAAATTCAGACATGTAGGACAGGAGTCTTTGCTGTCAGGCCAACCACAGGAAGGCAAAGGTCAGTGGCTTATGATCGTGTTGATTGTAAGAAGAGTAGGAACCTCTGGTCTGGGGTAGACCAGGAGGGTGGCCAGCGCATCTTTGGCATTCTGGAACGCCCTCGAAGACTCATCATTCCAGGTAATGTCCTTTGACTTGCCCACCATTAGTGCGAAGA